>NW_006263400.1:517295-520706 GCF_000469605.1 Apis dorsata
GTAACGAGCGTTATGTGGAAATATTCGAGAGACTCGGCAGTCTCGAAAGTCTCGGCGAAGTAATATTTATATAGATGGAGAGACCGAGAAACCGTTTCGACGAAATCGAATTCTTGTAATAGCTATATCTATATATATATATATATATAGGTTATAATAAAAGAAGAAATCGATTCGAATTTCGAAAGAGTCGTTAAATTAAAAAAAAAGAAAAAAAAAGTGCGTTCGCGCGAGTTAATATGAAATTTTGAATATTTTTAATATTTTTCGAACCGGCGGAATTCATCGTTCCTAGATCACGATTGAGTGATAAGCTTCCCTTGACCGTGAGAAACCGAAATCATTTTAGTACTGAACTGACGGTTCAGTTCATACCGAAATTTGTATTCCGTTTACACTTTCTCGTCTATCGTATCGATAATTCAACAGCAACCATACAGTTCATATTTTGAGATTCACCGATTAGTTATTAGTTAGGTCGTAGCGATGCGCGCGATCGTATGGAAGGGAGGGGAGTGGAGAGAGAGAGAGAGGAGGAGGTCACGCATTATAAGCGAACAGCGTTTCGATATACGGTTAACATTCCATATTCAGAAAGCCGGTTGCATAGATGGTTGATTTATGGTCGAATCGAGCATTCGTGGAACATCGGATTTATCGCGGCTTACGTACACTCGGATCCCTACGTACGTACGTACGTACGTACGTGGCCCATCTTTGATCCGGCCGTCAAATATTTATGGAAAGGTCGGTTAAATCATCGGACTCGAATCGTTCGATCTAATTAACGAGCATCGATTTTCCGAGCCAACCAAGGAATATACGTGCTCGAATACGCGCGCGTGTACGATGATGATGGAAGAGACGGACACCGCTCTCGTTTCTCGATGGATTGGATTTTCTCGCTTTCGAACATTCTCCTCCCCTCCTCCCCGTTGATTCATCTCCGCGTCGAGAAAAATTCGATCGCGAAGAATTGAATATCGGAGAGGTAACTGGCAATAATTCCTATCAACAGCGAAGAAAGAGTACAGGGACGACGATTTTCCTCCTCCAGCGATAAATCTTCGCGTCGATGATTCGCGCGGATGAGGGAAATGCACGACCGAAGGCGCGAACCGAGCGAGATGTAACGAGAAATTTCAACGAAACTCGGTATCTACGAACGGTATGCGAGAAGAGGAATCGAGTGTTTTACATTCAGGCGACGCACAATGTGTTCGAATAATTCGTGCGTGGACACGAAATTCATTTTCGAATTTGTAAAAAGATAATTATATACGATGTAATATCATACATTGAAACTCTTGCATGTTAAAATCCTATTTTTAAAATGATTTACAGATTAAACAAAATCGAACTGACTGATCGGTCAATTCGTTTCAATAGTTGAGAAATATTCTGTAAATTTATTAATAACGCGTGATGAATATGACATCTCCTAAAATATTTATTTTAATTTAAATCGTTATAAATTATCGTTAAGTTTTTTATTTTCTTTTTGTAAATTAAGCTTAAAGTCAAGTACCTGGTGTTACAAGTTCACAGATGTAACGATTTGTCGATGATTTTTCATACGTTCCACGCGATAAGAATTGGATACGCGAAAAGTAGAAAGGTCGCGACGTGGAGAAAGAGAGAGAGAGAGAAAGAGAGTAAAAAGAAAATGGAAAGGAAAGATAAGGAGGGTAGGCGTATATTTGGTCGAGAGACGAGTGACTTTGCGGGGCTTCCGGGCTACATTCTCGCGTATCACATATGGATGATGTATATCCGTTAAAGTTATATCTCGGTTACTTTGGTGAAAGTTGGCGTGAGAACGAGATCCAGAAACGCGGTGATTTACGCGGCCGATTACGCAGTGGAAAATGTGGAAAACCGATGTACATCAAAGGGAAGATCAATGGACGAAATTATTGGGGCCACGGGGCCAAAGCAGGGAAACCCGTGCTTCCCTTTAGACATTTCAATGACTCGGGATCCAATATCCTGAACCCGCTGCATCGAAGAGAACGAAGAAAAGGGCATCGAAACCGGACTTATTCGGATTCTTCGCCGAGGAATAATCAGCAAAGAATTTCTGACGTTTCCTACCGGCCCCCCCTCCCTCTTCCGGTGATTATTTCTTTTAAATATTTCAATTTTTCGGAATTCGATATTCCAATTATTCGGAATTTGTTCACCTTTTTCACTCCTTCGAAAGCGCCGATGGAAAACGAGTAATAAGCAATTCCACACGCTACAAGTTTATATTTAGGTATAGTTTATATTATAAATAGATAGAAGCCTTTGAAAACTGGAAAAAAGCATCGTGCAAAGAGAAGAGAAATTAATTTAAACCCGGGAAAGTTTTTGGCTAATAAGTTTGCCTTGTATTATTAATTTAGATTAGATTAATCTGCAAGAATCTGCATAAATTATATTCCCCCCTTCTCAATTTCTTCGCGCTTCAAATTATAAACTCGGAGTGTTTATATTCGCGAGGCAAGCCACGTGGAAGAATTGTATAAACACGCAGTAATACGTAATAACCGTGCACGCGTCGATAGGAATACAAAACATCTCTCTCTCTCTCTTTCTCCCCACTCCTATAATAACGCGTCGTCGAAAAACAACAACATTCATCCAATGTCGCGTTCGCTCGTAGTTCTCGGCATTCGCCCGTCCTCGAACGACGAATATTAGTCGCTCCTGCCGCCGCGTTACGTCGCGTGTGAATACACACTGAGAAATACGAAGTTTCCAGAACGTTCGCTTCTGTCGTATCCTTGAGAATGGCCGATACACGAACAGGTAGAAATCGAAGAGATCTCTTCTGCCTTGTCCCTTGCCTCGATCGCTTGTGTGTGAATTTCAACGTTTATTCTCCGAAGAAATTGACGGGGAAAGGTGGAATAAATCGACGTGAATCGATGAAAAGTGGCTCGATTCGGCTCGGTTCGAATTGTTAAAAAGTTTCTCGCTACGGTTAACACCATTTTCTTCTTTGAATATAATATCCTCGCGCTGATTCTACTATCCTCGCATTTTTCACGCTCCTTTTTTATATTCTTCTTCTTCTCATCGACACCGTCGATCGTCGCGACCGAATCGAAGCAAGAAAAAGGACATCATTTTTTCGCGTATGCTCGGAAAAACGAACGAACGTTCGCTCGGTAGATGGCGGCGCCTGAAATTCGAATTTCAGAACCGTTGAGAATCGGAGGAGCGTCGATACCACGATTCGACGAAAATAGAAGGAAGAAAATCGCGAACGAGGAGGAAGGGGAAGAAGAACGGCGAGCGAATGAGAATTAAGCTCGATTCGCGAGAGGTAGGTAGGCATAATGCGATCGGTCGATCGGCTATCGAGCCGTATTAACCGTCCGCCTCGAAACGTTCCAAACCCCTCTCGACGCTCGTGGCCGGTCA
>NW_006263400.1:520713-522053 GCF_000469605.1 Apis dorsata
TCGTTATAATTTGCTTCTGATGCGGGAAACGGAGCGTATCGGCTCGAGCCACGGCGGACGGAGCATCGCGGAGCTCGATAATATCCGCGATACGGTACTCGATTCAACCGTCTGCCCGAACGAATCACCTACGCGAATCCGTATCTCCCCCTCCCCTCCCCCCACCGTTCTCAAACAGAACGCGCGCGTAAAATAAATTCGATTAGCTCGTGGCTTCGAGCCACGCTATCTCCCCGTCGAATCGCGTCATTTCACGATTGATAGCGTCCCGGGCTAAAAACGGCTGTGTCACGGCCCCCCCCGAAAAAATGATCGATTGCACCGGTCGTACGCTATTGTTACGCGAGGGGTATTAGGAGGGGGAAATGATACCTTTGGGGAGGGGAGAAAAAAAAGATTCTATCGAAGCGGGAAGGGGCCTAGAAGAGGAATTACAACGTCTCGCGACCACCGTTCCCGGTTTGAAGAAGCTGTACCGGCTTCTTTATACGGAAATCGTTCCCGGGAGTTGGGACCCTCGAGCGCTCTTCGACCAACTTGGAAATTCCAAAGCGGGCCAACCGAGAGGAGGAAGGAGAGGGAACGAAAGGCGGAAAGTTGTGCAACGCGCGATCGAGGAGGGATGAGAGGGGGATAGAAATGGAAAACGAGAAGAGGAAGGGAATCTACTTTGATACACCTTTTTGGTTTTTGCTTGTTTATTCGGCAAGTATCCTTAATGAAACTTTGAATTTAATTCCTTTCGCGGAACCGGCGTGTAAGACGCAGCTCGAACTTGTATATATTCCCTTTCTAAATAATATTCGCGATTTACTTACGATATTATTACGTATCGGTCTATTAAAAACCATTCCTGTATTGTTAAGTTTAATATACTTTAAAATTTAAAATATTTACGTATTTTCACGAAAAAAAAAGCGGCGAAATAAATCTCGGTTCGATTATAACTTGTATATATTCCTTTTCTAAATAATATTCGCGATTTATTGCGTATCGGTCTATTAAAAATCATTCCTATATTGTTAAGTTTAATCTACCGTAAAATTTGTAGGAGTTTCGAAATTTCGACAGGTAATAAGACAGTCCTTCCGTGTTTTCGCGATAAAAAAAAGAAGCGGCGAAATAAATCTCGATTCGATTACCGCTTGTTCCCGAGAAGTGGAGAGAAAACACGCGCGACACGCGTCGATGTAAGGCCACGCCTCACAATCGAGTGGCGATTCTCCGCCGATATTTCCCCTCCGTTAGTTTTCACCCCGGAGTGTAATACGCTCCATTAAATTTACGAATCGTTTTTCAAGCGTTTCGCGTACGCTCGAGGAGGAGGAGGAGGAGGAGGA
>NW_006263400.1:523164-527198 GCF_000469605.1 Apis dorsata
GGGGAAGCGCTTGCTCCGCGAGAAATTGGAAGGAACGTCCCTTGCGAGGCGCACAGCACCCCACTCAACCCATCCACCGAATTAAACTTGCGACTTGCGAGTCTTATATACCGGCCCCTCTTCTGCTCGGCCTCGAAACGGGACAAGAGCAATATCATCATCGTGTTCAAACAAAACAGGACGAGACGGAGGGAATTTTATCTTTTCGAGGGCTGTTAATGGTTTGATCTTTTGGTTGGGATAAGAGCTCTTTTTTCTTTTTTTTTTTTTTTTCAGTTTCTCCAGTTTGGATTAGGAGAAGGGGAGGAAGAAGAGGAAAGTTTGAAAGATTTATCTGAGCGAAAGTCAATTTAGTTTCTGCGGTTCTGCGGGTGTTCCAGATTATCGAGCTTTGAGCTTTCTATCGGATTTCTATTGTATCTAGACGCGCCACGACCTATTGAATAATTGACCGAGTTTGACAGTTGGAGGAAATTAAACGAGCGAAAGATAACTCGCTTCTTCTTCTCGTCGTGTGTGACGATTTCTTTCTCTTTTTTTTTCTTTTTTTTTAAACTTGTTGTTGTACTCGTACTCCTTTCTGTTCGTTACTTTTTAAAGGAAGGATTTTAAAGGCAGCAGGTGTACGTATACGTATCGGAATCTGGATCTCGTTCAAGAAGGGTTACAAAGAGGTATAGAAAAGGTAAAGACGCTGTGGAACGATACATACAGGGAGGGGGAAGCTATGGCAAGCTTCCTTCGAATCCGCGATATAATACCAAAGACACGAAGAAGGCGCGCGCGCGCGCGTTTGAATTCGAAGAGATAAACGGAATTCGAGTCTTTACGTGGAAAATTTATTAAAACGTTTCGATCCACGTGTTTAGATTTTAGTTGTTCTCGATTTTAATGGTTTTCCACAAACGGTTCAACCCTTTGTCAAAATAATACGGATTTGCAACGAGATATTATATATTCCATCGAGAATTGTGCACGCGTTAGATCCATCATCGTTCGAGTTCTTCCCAATGCGAATGCAATGCGTTTCGCGCGAGACTTTCGACTTGCGAAAGAGAGATAGAGGCAGATATCCAAACGATGCCTTAGACGAGGGCACCAAAGAAAGAATGCGTTATATTAAAAATCTTGTTTACATCGTTTGAAAAAGAGGAATTAGATTTCTCTAGACGCCAAAGAACTGCATCCGTGTTCGATTAAGGAGTTCCCTCGAATGCCACTTTCTATCGTCGAACCTCATTCCTATCGTCTATATAATAGAAAAAGAGAATGAAAAGATACGGAATTCAGACAGAGGATAATATTGTTCCCTCTGCGATATGAATAAACATAGAGTTACAATTACATTCTCAATTTCCAATTTCCACCGAATCGGTAAGGGAATCGGTTCGACGATCTTTAATTCGCGTTAGAGATCATAGTTAAATCGAAATAAAAATTGACTCTTTCGAACGAGAGGAAGGAAGAAGACAGAAGTTCCGAGAGTTCCATTAAAGATCATCATCTTTGATATTTCAAGCCTCGTGAAAAGATTAATGCGACTCTTCTCTCTCTCTCTCTCTCTCTCTCTCTCTTTCCTTTCGAGGAACTTTCCGTCGACTACGCTTTCCATCGGGAGAAGAGTTTTTTCTCTTCTTGCTCTCGACGAAGGTCGCGGTAACTCGATAATCCCCTTAACCCTATCACCTCTCGCCAACGTCTCCAAACATCGCCACCGATCCGAATTAGAATACGATATTTCAAAAATATCCCGAAAATATTCAAATTCGTGTCTCCCGAATTCTCTCTCAACACGATACCACGATTAACTAGGCGAATGAACATCCGTGATAATTAGTTCCATCGTTGCTCTCTTGCCGATCTGAAACGCGACAGAGAAAGAGAAAGAGAGAAAGAGAGAGAGAGAGAGAGAGAGAGAGAGAGAGAGAGAGAGANCAACTTTTTGCCCGACGAGTAATTTGAATAGTCGGCCCAACGACGAGAAAACTTTTTCCATGGCAGCGCCCTTCGAGTCGACCGCATATCATTATCAGTTCGTTTCCACGAATCCCTTGCCCATTTTTTCCTCTCTCTCTCTCTCTCTCTCCTTTTTTTTTTTGCTCGCGCAGTTGTACGAGCCGAGGCCGAGCCTCGACCAGTCGATTCCCCTCTAGTGCGCCCCCCTAATTCCAAGAGAAAAATCCGATCCGATTCACTCTCGCTCCCTAATTCAAGACTCTTGGTCGGTTTGTACGCGACCTCGCCAATCTCGCTTGGAATTTTTTCCTTTTCTTTTCCTTCTTCTTCCTAGAGGCGCTATTTCGCTATCGCGATCATATTCCCTCGTAATTCAGCCTAGACTCGATAATTAGGAATTTGAATAATACGGGTGGTTCGAGGAGGACGAGATCAAGAAACCAAGTTTTTATCCGTTCCACGTCGAGATTCGTTAAATTTATTACTTACTTACTTACTTACTTTGCGATATTTCGGTCGCTCTCCTTTCCCGAGGAATCGATCGGCGCTCGAAATATAATAATATCCAGAATGTAGAATGTAGGAATTGTAATTGAATGGTATTGAAGCTGTCCACGTTGAGAAAAGGAGGATTTAAATTATTTCGATCGATCTCGCGTTAACCTTCGCGTGTATCGCCGCTTATCATAAATCAAATACGAGAACGCGTCCATTACGCGTAACCGAGGGATTAAGAGGGAGAGAGGAAAAAGAAGGAAAGAAAGAAAGGAAGAATGTCGCTCGAAGGTAGACGAGCAACGAGGAGTGAAATAACAGTTCGGTATTAATTTCATCGTGACGGGAGGGAGGATAAAATTGCTCGGTCGAACAACACAGCTTGCCAGTTATTATCGATTTCCCCCGGCGATAATTAGAAATTTCAATTTTAATTTCTAATTACGGCGAATAGCGAAACCGAGGAAGGAAGAAAGAAACTTCTTCCACCTCTTCTTACATCACGACTACTCTACAATCTACGATGAAATAACTCGACTCGAGTCCTCTAATTAATAGAGAAAAAAACCTATCTGTCCGACTCGTAACCCGAAAGCTTTCATTAAACGTGGAGAAAGCCGCAAGTCGTAGCCAGGCGCACGGATGAGCGGCGAGACTCGCTGAGAAAGAGAGAGAGGGAGAGAGAGAGACAGACGGACAGGGCCAGCTTTTGCGGTAAGAAGCGAGGAGTAAGGAGTAAAGTGGTGGTTGGAAAGCGGAGAGAGTGGGGGAAGTGGAAAAAAAGGAGGATGGGATACGTATATATATATATATATATATACACAGCTCACGTTGTGGTCTCTTCCGGCGCCCCCGGAACAAACAGAATGAAAGCTGCTGCCTTTGTGCGCCATAACCCGATCTCTTTATCGCGGAAAATATTCTTTAAGCGTAGAAAATAAAACGGAAGTAAAAGTTCGGGGTAGTGAATGGGGTAGCTTGTAGGGAAGTCTTATAGGGGGAAGGAATAAGGAAAGGATCGGTTGAAGAGAGGGAGAGGCGAACAGAAAGGGGGAAAAAAGGTGAAAGGGGAAGACAAGGATGGAGAGAGGCGGAAAAGTGCAGGGAGAACTGAAGGTAGGCGAAAGGAGGGGAAGGAGGAGGAGGAGGAGGAAAGGCGGATTGAAACGACGATGCGGGCATCGTGGTGCGGGCGTAACGATTCGAGGAAACGAGGAAGAAAGCAAGGTTGTAGTAACCAAGGTGGGTAAAGCGAGTGGATATATATATATACATATATAGGTATATAGGCTAGTGTAGTGGGCAGATGAGTAAATAGGCGCGTTATAGGTTCGCTACGTATTCCTATATAGCTCATTTTGCCGGGGAAAGGGGCGACTTTGGTGCTGGAAAAAAACGGCCATCTTACTACTCACACTCTACCGTACAAGGTGATTAAACCGAACGATGTATTTATATCGCGAGTTATATATACATATATATATAACTCACACTCTACCGTACAAGGTGATTAAATTGAACGATGTATTTATATCGCGAGTTATATATATATATATATATATATATATATATATATATATATA
>NW_006263400.1:528491-530332 GCF_000469605.1 Apis dorsata
TTCTTGCGGAAAGGATTCTTGGCCGGTCTGTGTGTAACGCGAAACAGGGCTAAGTGGCTTTTAATGTCGACTATGCGTGTGCACCGATAATGGAAGAGGGGGGGCATGGCAAAGTTGATATCGCCCTAACGACATCGCGCAGAGGACATAGTTTCGCCAACTATTTCGAGGGAAATCAGTCTGGCAACAAACGCGTGTCACCGTTAACGTGCAAATAATTTCGAATTAGCGGCGAGGAGACGAGAATTCGGGAGCACGTATGCGCGATCGTTGGAGACGAATCAAACGTGATCAAACTGGAACGAGGGACGTGACGCGAGGTGGGCGAGGACAGGTAACGAGGCTGGCGGTGTTGCAGGAGAAAAAGGAAAATACACAGCGGCCGCGCGCCGCTTCCATTTCGAAAGCTTTTCCATTTAACGGGGCAGGGTAACCTCGCGTGTGACCTCGCACAGTTGTGATTTCTTTCTTTTTTTTCTCTTTTTTTTTTTTTTTTTTTTTTTTTCCCACCGCCCTCCAATCTTCCGTTCCAAACCAATAAAACCGAAAGGCTAACCTTTAATTTCGATGTACAGGTTTTAAGAACCTGTTACTATATCGATCTTCCACCCTGGAAAGGAATTATTTTGTAATTGCTCGGCGAGAAAGCGAGAAATCGGGAAGTCACGTACCGAACGATCTTCGATTACGTCATAAACGCAACGAATTACCGGGAAGCATATAGTTCTCACTTTGAAGTCGATTGCGTTATCTCGATCGAATTTCTTCGCGAGTATCGATAGGAAATAACGTTATTATCCACGTGATTAAAAGATTTCCGACTTTTTTTTCCCCTATTCGAGGATAAATCACTCGTTACCGCGAATGCAACTACTCCGCAATTTTTGGAAAGAATTCGGCTCATTCTTGGAAATTTTAATTCGTTAATTTCGAAATCGTTTCAACTGTAATAAAAAACGTTTCGCAAAGAGTGATTTTATACGCTTTCAATTGTTCACTCGTGAAAACGTAACACTCGCTCGCTAAGACGGCGATTCACCGGATGTAAATTGCGCGTAAGACAATGCGTAAAGAGAAACTCGGATGCCGAGAGTTGGCCGAGGAGGCGAAGTTGGCGAGAAAATTGACTCGAGAGAGGGTGGAACGATCGAAGGGGAAGGCTGCCTAAGTGACTGTAAAGGGACTGCGCAAGAAGGAACGATTAAGGTGTTGTCCTCGTGAATGCGGTTTGCACTCGACGACGACGATGAAGACGACGATGTGGCCACTCGCGTCTACGCACACGTGCGTCGATGAACAGAGGCTTTGTCTAGCTCTGGAAACAAAGGTCTTCTAATTACATCACAGCGGAATTAACTTCGTAAAACGTTGGAGACGTCGTGATGGCGCTGATGGTCGAGATCTCCGACGTCTCGTTCTCTTTTGCCTCCTTTGACCGCCAAATTGCTCGCTAACCGTAAACACGATTATCCTTCTCGTGTGATGCGAAATTTCTAATCGAACGAATCGATAAATCGCAGAAATCGAGAAAATTCCTTCGTCGACCGGTTTGCAAATTTCGATTCAATTTCTCTTTTCTTCCTCTGCTTCTTCTTTCTCGAGCGGTTCTTAATCGAGCAATAAACAATCAATTTTTGGAATCTCTTCGCGCGCGATTTGTACGAAACGAAAGAGGGGCAAGTATATAAAATGGATACGGGGAAAAGGATCGGGATTGGATTTGATTTTATCTATAGATTCGGAGATTGAATATCGATATCGAATACTGATATGGTTTTGTTATATCGGTTCTTTTTTTCCTGTATTTTTTTTTTTTTTTTTTTTTTTTTTTTTTTTTTTTT
>NW_006263400.1:530476-532700 GCF_000469605.1 Apis dorsata
GTTACATAACCGCGCTATTTGGCAAACCTTTTTAATAGTTTTTCGACGTTGCTCGAAGCTATTATTTCGTGTCAATACCGATATAAATAATTTAAATTTTACTAGGAATTGCGTTTACCACCAGCATGCAACCGTTCACGTTTACGCGACTGTTTTAAATTATAAAATAACATTTAACTTTCCCTCGTTTCATTCGAGGATTTATACGGATTTTTTCCGTATAATAAAGCATTCCTTCGGCAAACTGCCAGAGGAAACAAGTTTTCAAGTAACTTAATCGTGAATGGATAAGAAAAATTTCGTTTCGTACGATGTTACGTGAATGTCGCGATTACAAGAATTATCAAATTTGAATCTTTACGCGCAGAGATATATCTTCTTTTCTTCTTTGGAAAAAAAAAAAAAAAAAAAGAAAAAAGAAACAAAATCGAAAGTGCGAAATTAAATTTCCCTGTACGGAGCGATATATTTACAAGAATAATATAAAAATAATGTTGTTGCCAACCAAGTTAATTAAGAGTCGGCTTAAGAATAAACCGCGTGTAATTATTTTTAAATTAAAATTTTCTAAATATTGTTACTATACTGCGAGGATAACCTGACTCGTCGAACTTTTAATTAATCCTCTCGCTCGCGGTAAAGTTTTCGCATTCTCGTTCTTCGACGCAGGTATAAACGACGAAAATGAAATAAAAAGAAAAAAAAAAGAATAAGAATAAGAAACAACTGGTTTCATTGGAAACAACCGCGTTACTCGAAGCGGAGCACAGGAGAATCTCGACGCAACTTGTTGCTACGAGAAACCAGCTACCTACCATACCGTGAAGAATTCCAAAGTATCTCCGGAATAATACCCTGCTCCGTCATAAATTTTGCAAGGTGTTAAATCTCTCTCTCTCTCTCTCTTTTCCAAACTGGAAAAAGAAGAGAAGAATCATCGATATTCATCCCCCTCCCTTATAAACGTGTTGTTCCAAAAATCGCACGATCTTGTTTTATATTCCCCAAGCAAGGAGAAGGCGAAACCAACCAACTCAACGAGAAAAAAAACGTTACGTTTTCCATGTAAGCGCTTATACGGAGGCTTATATGGAGGCTTATCCCCGCGTAAATCGTTTACACACGGTTAACAATCAAGAATCGGACGACAGAGGGACGCGTCACGGTTTGATATCGGATTAAACGTTCCGATTCGAACGGCGCGTGTCGGTTGCAGCGGAAGCGCGGGCGGAAGTTGGAGGCGCAGCCCAGTGTCGAGTTGGTAAATTCCGGGTCGCGGGGTAGGGAGAGGGCCGCCGCGTTTACCGGAACGCGGATAGTAATTTTCCAGCGGAGGCATTTACATTTTAAGCCGCTTAATGCGTAAGAAGAGAATTTGCACGGAATTTAATCAAGTCGAGCGAAACGGCGGCGAGGAGGAGGGAGGCGTATGGATGTTTGCGGAGAGATCGCGACACAGTTGGAAAACGTCAACATCGTGGATGGGTGGAGGATGAGTGGATGCATGGATCAGGCCAAGGCGGGCTTCGGAGACAAAGAGACGACATTGAAACGATTCTTTTCTTCTTTCTTTCCTTCTTCCTTTTTTTCCTTCTTTTTTTCTTTTTTTCCTTTCTTTCTTTCTTTCTTTCCTTTGTTTCTTTCTTTTTCTTTCTTTCTTTTTTTTTCTTTCTTTCTTACCTTCTTTCTTTCTTTTTTTCTTTCTTTCTTTCCTTTTTTCTTTCTTTCTTTCTTTCCTTCATTCTTTCTTTCCTTCTTTCTTTTTTTTTTCTTTTCTTCCTTCTTTCTTTCCTTCCTTCCTTCTTTCTTTCTTTCTTTCTTTCTTTCTTTCTTTTTTTCTTTCTTTCCTTCTTTCTTTTTTTCTTTCTTTCTTTCTTTCTTTCTTTCCCTTCTTCCTTCCTTCCTTCTTTCATTTTTTTCTTTCTTTCTTTCTTTCCTTCTTTCCCTTCTTCCTTCCTTCCTTCTTTCTTTTTTTCTTTCTTTCTTTCTTTCTTTCCTTCTTTCTTTCTTTCTTTCTTTCCTTCTTTCTTTTTTTCTTTTCTTCCTTCTTTCTTTCCTTCTTTCTTTTCTTCCTTCCTTCTTTCTTTTTTTCTTTCTTTCTTTCTTTCTTTCTTTCCTTCCTTCGTTCTTTCTTTCTTTCTTTCTTTCCTTCCTTCTTTTTTTCTTTCTTTCTTTCTTTCTTTCCTTCCTTCCTTCGTTCTTTCTTTCTTTCTTTCTTTCTTTC
>NW_006263400.1:532933-535987 GCF_000469605.1 Apis dorsata
TTTTCTTCTTTCTTTCTTTCTTTCCTTCTTTCCCTTCTTCCTTCCTTCTTTCTTTCTTTTTCTTCTTTTCTTCCTTCTTTCTTTCCTTTCTTCCTTCTTTCTTTCTTTCCTTCCTTCGTTCTTTCTTTCTTTCTTTCTTTCTTTCTTTCTTTCCTTCCTTCCTTCTTTTTTTCTCATCTGCGCGAACGAAAAAATTCGAATGAGGATCTTCGATCCCGTTTGAACGGGGTATTAACGAACCGTGTTACCACGATCTCTTCCCTCTCCCTTTCTTATCTCTCGTCCACCGAAAAGGGCGCCTGTCTTTCGAGAGTGGCTACCTCGAAAGAGTGTCGAAGAGAGAGAGAGAGAGAGGAAGAGACCCGTACAGGCGTGGGTGGGAGGATGATGATGAATGGATGTCGGGGAAGAGAGAGAAGGCTTTCGAACGGTACACAAAGGGATGAACTTTGCTGGAACGGATCTGGGACAGTGATTGTATTTTCTGCAGGCGAGAATTGAACAGAGGTTGAAGAGACTGTTTGAGAAAAATTGTCGCTCCGTGAACCGTTACGTCATTCTTCCTCCTCTTCCTCCTCCTCTCCCTCTCTTTCCTCCAAGATGCGGGCGATGACTTTGCACGACGATAATTAGCCGATCCCTGATACTTTTGTCTTCTCGGCCAACTTTCATAATCAATGGCGATCAATCGAAACGTTGTTATAGGGGAGGAGGAGGGGAGGAGAGGAAGGAAGGAACACCTGCGTACATCCTCTCCGTTTTTTTCTTGAAAATTTACGACCCGTTCCCATTGAATTAGAGTGGATCCCTCTGGTGATCAGGTGCAAAGAATTCATCTACCAAATTGTCGGTCTAATTATTTTAATTAAAATTACTTTTCTTTACACTTTTATATTTGAATTATATACACGTGTGTCGTTTACAGAGTGATCTTTACAAGATTGGAAAATACTTGAAAAGGAATACTTTTCCCTATTTAGTCATTTATTATCAAGATGAAACTACGGAGATATAATTTCCGGAAAGAGAAACTCTTTAATTAAAACCTCGACAATGATTATCGATCGACTTGTGACCACGGCTAAGTAAAGCGAAAGGGATTTCATCTTTCTCTTTTTCTTTTTTTCTCTTTTCATTTGCTTTTCAAAAAAAGAAGAAAAGCAATTTCTGGCGCACAGAGAATTCCTTTTGACGTATGTAGACTATATAAAACTACGTGTGTAAGTATTCAGTGTTTCCGCGAACGCTTTTCTTCTTTCTTCTTTTTCTTAATCGTCCCTTTCCTTCTCCTCGCGTTCCCACGCTAATTTTTACATTCGTTAAAGTTAATAATCATCGCCTTACGTTCTCAACGTTACGTACGTACGTAACGAAACAATAGCGAACATGAGAGAGAAAGAGAGAGGAGTTTTTAAATATTCATCGCGCAGTGTTCGTAGCAGGAACAAATCCTTTCTTTCCACCGCAGAGCGTAAAATTTCCTGAAAAAAAAAAAAAAAAAAAAAAAAAAAAAAAAAAAAAAAATAAAAGAAAAAAAAAAATTCGCTTGCTGTTATATACGTATATATATATATATATAGCGCGTGTAACGCTGTACACTTTTAAATGGAGGAAGGTCTCCCCGTGACCACCAGTTTGCATATACATTATTTATACGATCCAATTTTAACGCTCGAGGACGCCCGCCTGACGAACCTGAACCTCCAACGAAAAATGCATTTTGCAGTTGCGCCTGTCTCGAATTAAAATCGGATGAAAATTTTCGCGACCGATGTTTATCTCGGTCAAGGAGGGGAAGGAAATTAATTTCTCTCAATATTGACATTCCAAGTATAATCGTACAAGTCATGGCGTGTACGAAGGAAGCCGGTTTGAGTTTTATTCTATGCATAGTTGGCGTGCGTTTGTTTTATGAACCGTGTTGACGATTCTTTGGGGGGGAGTCTATCGCCGCGTGAAATTGTTGCCGAACAACGGCAAAGCGGGAGGAAAGCTTCGCAAACCTCGCCAAACCTCGGCAAACATCATTTTGTTAATGCATGGACAACTGCCGTTAAAACGGGAACAAAGGGGGAAATGTTTGTTTGTTTACGGGAATTATGAGAATTAAGCATTCGTAAGCTTAATGCAACGAAATGCATTGTATATCCTCGCTTTTAATTCACTTTTGATTCGCGTTTTCTTTAGAGACGATTCTTCCTTTCCATATCGGAGAATATAGGGAAATGCCCGGATGAAAGGATAAATAAAAGGAAGAAATACTGCTACTGAATTTTAACATCGCGTATGAAATTACGTTTCGTCGTAAAACAATTTTTTATTGCAACTAAAGTCGTTCGAAGATTATTGCACGCGTGTTGTTTCGAGTAGAAGTCAGCCGTGACTGCGAGTTTAAATGAAACTTGCTATCCTAACCCATGATCGGCGAAACGAGAAGGAAGGTGTTTGTGAAACTTGGTCCTAAAAATCTCGTCATTTTTCTCGCTGCGTGCTTTATTGCTCGCGCGAATGGGGATTGTGGAATTGGGATTTTGATAACAATTCGAGTCGCTGATGGAAGGATCGTAAAGTCAAGAGTTCAAGATGATTCTCCTTTTTCGAGTCCGAAAATCACGCCAATCCTCGAAATCCTTGGATACCTTTCCAAAATTATGAAAAATTTCCACGTTAAGTTTTAACACTTTCTTATTGTAATCTTATCGTAGAATACTCTGATGTAGATCCTCGAATTCAAACATCCTTCCATCTATCAGTTATGAAAAATTTTCATGGTTTCATCGTTAAGTTCCTCTTTTATTCCTTCATATTGTAAGTGATTAGTTTTCTCCAATCATATCCAAATTCTTATATCCTCTAATTCAAATGTTCATCCAATTTGAACCAATTACGAAAAATTTCCACGTTTTCAACTTTGACGAAGCATCCCCTTTGTTCTCTCACAACCAGTTAATTCATTCCAATCTTATTCAAAACTCTGATATCGATCCTCCGAATTTAAATATCCTTCCATCGATCAGTTGTGAAAAATTTTCATAGTTTCATCGTTAAGATCCT
>NW_006263400.1:536007-536567 GCF_000469605.1 Apis dorsata
TCCTTATTCCTTTACATTGTAACCAATTAGTTTTTTCCAAACATATCCAAACTCTTATATCGATCCTCGAATTCAAATGTTCATCCAATTCGAACCAATTACGAAAAATGTCTATTTTTAACTTTGACGAAGCATCACAACCAGTTAATTCATCCCAATCTTATTCAAAACTCTAATATCGATCCCCTTTTTCTCTCGTCCTTTGTTCCCTCACAACCAGTTAATTCATTCCAATCTTATTTAAAACTCTGATATCGATCCTCAAATTCAAATATCCTTCCATCGATCAGTTGTGAAAAATTTTCATAGTTTCATCGTTAAGATCCTCCCTTNNNNATTCCTTCACATTGTAACCAATTAGTTTTCTCCAATCATATCCAAACTCTAATATCAATCCTCTAATTCAAATCGAACCAATTACGAAAAATTTCCACATTTTCAACTTTGACGAAAATCCCCTTTGTTCTCTCACAACCAGTTAAATTCATCTCATTCAAAACATCGATCCTCTAATTCAAATGTTCATCCAGTTCGAACCAATTACGAAAAATTTCCACGTT
>NW_006263400.1:536573-539477 GCF_000469605.1 Apis dorsata
ATAAAGTTTTTAACTTTAACGAAGCATCCCCTATTCCTTTCGTCATTTGTTCTTTCACAACCAGTTAAATTCATCCCAATCTTATTCAAAACTCTAATATCGATTCTCTAATTCAAATGTTCATCCAATTCGAACCAATTCGAAAAATTTCCACGTTTTCAATTTTGACGAAGAATCCCCTTTGTTCTCTCACAACCAGTTAAATTCATCCCAATTTTATTCAAAGCATCGATCCTCTAATTCAAATGTTCATCCAGTTCGAACCAATTATGAAAAATTTCCACGTTCCATTATTAAGTTCCATTTTCACGAAACATCCCCTTTTTCTCGCTTATTCCTTCACGCATTGTAACCAATTAATTTTCCCCAATCATATCCAAACTCTAATATCAATCCTCTAATTCAAATCAAACCAATTACGAAAAACTTCCACGTTTTCAACTTTGACGAAGCATCCTCTTTGTTCTCTCATAACTAGAGATTCATCCCAATTTAATTCAAAACTCTAACATCGATCCTCTAATTCAAATGTTCATCCAGTTCGAACCAATTACGAAAAATTTCCACGTTNGTAAAGTTCTCGACGAAGCATCCCCTTTTCCTCGCTTAATTCTCCCTCTCATCCACCTTTTACAGTTATCTGTCCGATTATTTTCCGGTGGTCGGTTGTCTTACCGCAACTTGCCGCCCCTCCAACAACCGTTCCATTCTTAAGACTTAATCCCACCGCCGCGCCACTGTGATTCGACCGCTTTCCACTACGGCTATCCCTTCGCTTCCACTTCATATTTTATTTCGTTCCCTCAGCGCTCCCCCCATAGATCGTTTCGTAGATCATTTCAAACATTCATTCGTTCATCCGTTCCCGCGTTCAATCTTCAACCCTCGAAAATATTTGCCCGTTGCGCGAACGTGGTTGAGCGTGGTTTGTCCTGTTACGAGAACGTGCCGCCTTTAAGCCGGCCTGGATTATCCACCTCCGCCTCCAACGAAATTATGTGCGGATTTTTCCACGACCGCGAATCTATGTATCGTTGTATGCATGAGAATTATTATAGGTAACAATTGCCGTGTATCCCATGTTGAGTTGGGTTTATCCGGTATATAGTGAGCACAGTGGATATTCTTGAATTTATTTTGGAAATTATTTATTTTCGAGGGATGAGAAACTATTTGTGAAATAAAGATTCAATCGGGAAAATTGTTCGTTTTAGTGTACCTTTCTCTTTCTCTTTGCTTCGGGGAGAAGCAAGTTGTTCAGGAGTTGAAGAAATATTTTTAATTTTAATTCCGAAGCGTGAAAGTTTGTAACAATGTTTCGTTTAAATGAAAAGCGAATCGTAATATTCGATGCCTGTATTATTTCTTTAAGCAAGTTTAAGATATCTTTTTTTTTTTTTACAAAAGAAAAAGATGGGTTTTCGGAATACGATAAATTGGCGAGGTTTCACACGTTCATGTCTGTAAATTTGAGAAACGATATAAATTATTATATACGTTTCTTCGTTGTAGTAATTTTGATATAAATATAATTGAACGTACATTTCCTTTTCCCTTTCTTTCTTTTTACGTAGAAAAAGTTACGATCGTGAAAAGTTATTAAAAACGCGTTTTAAACGACACTGCGAATTAATTCAACGATAAGTTTCTGATCGACGATGTAATTTTCATAATAATTTCTTTCTTTGCGTATCGTAACTCGACAGAGCCAAATTTTGGCCTTTGGCGTAGCGCTTAACCCACTTCGAAGCTTAAGCGTGGAAGTTTCCCCCTCCTCTCTTCTTCTTTCTCCTAGTACACTTTTATATCGCCAACCTAACCTCACCTCCGAGCCATCTCCCGTGAAAAACAAAACCTCTCTAACCCCCACCCCGGGATATAAAGCGACGAATTTTTACTGATATCAATGCCCTCTCTGTCTCGCCGCTCTCGAGCGTCTCTACGATAAAATTCTGTCACGACGAAACGGGGAAATAATCAATTCATAGCTCACCGTACCGCGCAAGATGTACGCTCGCGAGGAGAGAATCGGCGAGGAAAGTAGAGAAATTCGAGCTTTGAAAGGATGGAGAAGAAAAATACGAGTAAAAAAGAGAAAGAGAGAGAGAGAGAGATAAGTTTGGCACGCGAAATGAGCAGTCGTAATTTTTACGCGTCGCGCCACTCTGACCCACAATATCCCCCTTCCCTTTCGCGCCGCTCTCTCCCAAAAACTTCCACTCGTTGTATCCACGATTCTACCTCGTCCCTCTCCCCCTCCTGTGGTCATGTCGGTTCTACGACGTCGGCCGCACGGTGCATTCGCATCACGGAGTCGATCATTAATAAAGTACCGTTGAAAAAGTACGAAGTTAAAAATTTCGAGCGAAGTATAACTTGTCTATTAAAGTGAATTGAAATAACGAATTATCGAAGCTCACTTTATTCGTATTGACTTCGATTTTCTCTATCGCTTTTACATCGAGCGTAGGCACATCGCATGTTCCGACGGAACATAACCTCATTCTTTTGGTTTTCGTTACGGAAGCAACGAGTTACGCGGGCAGATTTATCGAATCCAAAACTTTCTCGCCAAATTTTTTCCCCTTCTCCTCCTGCACCTTACCTCCTCCCTCCTCTCGTCCGTGCTGAAAACTTTACAATTTTATCAGCTGAGCCAGACGATTAAACGGACACCGCGCGAGCGAGCATCATCTCGTCGACACTGGCTGTCGACCGTCCGAGAAGTTTGTAGAGCGGAATTTTGAATTTCTTTTCGAGGTTTTGTAATAAGTTTTCTCCTCGGTTTTGTTTTCGGACTGTGGACGGTCCGAAAAATTTAAAGGAAATTTAAGGGAAGCGTCGTTGAAAAAGTTGGACACGGTTGACCTAGAAATTGCCAGTGGCGGAGTGTCGGGGATCAGG
>NW_006263400.1:539712-541993 GCF_000469605.1 Apis dorsata
CGTTTCGCCCGAAGTTTGTGCGTTTGGACGTACACGTGAGATTTGGAAGCACGAAAGTTTTGGAACGCGTCCCAAACATGTCTTAAAGTTCAATGAAACGGAAAATTCGATAAGCAAACCCTCGCTGGCCGTTTATAACGTGCAAAATATTTTTTAGAATCTCCAACTCGAAGCTCTCCCAGAGAGAAGAAAAGAATACATTTTCGAGTATAAAACGAGTCGAAACTGTCTCTAATTTTACACCGTCTACGCTCGGATTATTAAGAAATTAAAAGAAAAAGAAAAATCGTCTACGACGATTCCAAAAGTTTGCAAAAAACGATAAACTCGAGAGAAGCTCGATTCGTCCGTATTGACCAGAAAATCTTATGATCTCCATCCTCGGATCTCACGGAATTGAGAGGTCAATACGTAAGGGATTTGCAATAACGACAGAGCGTTATGCATGGCGGTAAGCAAGTAGCTCGATTCCAAGCAATTCGCAACGCGGTTACGAGGCTGTTCCCCAAAGTCATGAAAGTGTTATGACATCGGGGCAGGTCCGAGGCGGGCAGTCGCTCGTGCAAACTTGAATGAAATGAGATAGAATAGGCCGTGTGGCGTGGCTTGGGCGGGCGCGCAACGAATTACCGCGTGAGCCGCGACAAATTAGTAAACGGAAGCGTAGAAATTAGTTAGACGCCTAGGGCGGCGCTTCTGGCGCTCGAACCCTCCTCCCTTCCTTCCTTCCTTCCTTCCCTTCTTCCTTCCTTCCTTCCTTCCTTGCTTCACTATACCGAAACAACCGAGTGGAAGAGACTGGAGGCGATTTTATCGATCGTATCTCCCTCCTCGGCCGATTTGAATTATTTGGGAAGCCGGCTTCCAGCTTGGAATAATAATAAAGTGCGGCACGCGCTCGGCCTACGTGCCGTTCATCGATTTGTTGCCTATCCATTATGCATTACGCGCTATATCGATCGTTTCGTTTCGTTTCGTTTCGTTTCGTTTCGAGGCCATGATTTTAAACAATTTCACGTTGAACCGTATCGAGAAATGATACGTCGCCGCAAAGGCATTTATTTCCTCTTACATAAAGGAAAAAAGGAGAAACGTTCGAATTCGACTCAATAGATAATCTTGGTGATCGCGATTTCCGTATGAGTAATATTTTTGGACAAGTATTCGAAGAGTTATCTCGTATTTAACTCAAGTTCGAAAACAGGGAACAAGGCAGAGGCTCGATGAAAACTTTTCATCATAGGCTCGCCGTCTAATTAAAGCCTCTTTCGCCCGTTCCTCGTTCCTAATTAAATTTCTAAGCCCGTGCCCGTTCGACGATATTAAACTTGCTTCGATTCGATTAAAATTAAGGGAAAAACTAAAGCATGATCGCAGTTGAAAATCCTTTCTCACCCGCCCGTTCGTAACGAGTTGTTTTATCCGCAACACGCCGCTGACACGCCGTTTAACCGTATCCATCTTCATTTTAACCGGGGACGCTTGGTGGAAATAGTTTGGAACATCGGGAAATTGCTCGAGTTTCCGGTTACGCGGTTACTGGGTACAAGAGTACGGAGCCACGCAACGGTTTCAAGTTAGATCGATTTTGCACTTTCTCGTAAACATCAATTAGAGGGTTCGAAAAAGAGAAACTTTATCGATAAAAGGGAAGGAGGGGAGGAGGGGGGGGGGAAGGCACGCGGAGAAGAAACGTCTATTTTTACCAACTATTTTCGATCGTGGCAATAAATAAAAGTACGAAGCAGTTTGACGAGTAGAAAAGGAATAAAGCGAAGAAACGAAAATTTTTAAATTTTCCCCTCGACTCGGGGAATCGTGTGCCGGGGATTATTCAATCGAAGCAAAGAAACGTATTCATCTTTTCCTCCTCTCTTGGAAACTCTTAGACCTCTTAGAAATCAAACTTCTCTTTCCCCCCGCAAGAGAGTCGAAGTAATTTGCATTATCGCGAATTCGCGCGAGTTTTATACATCCTCCCCTCTCCCATGCTTATCAGCAGATAACAGCAGACTGAACAAACACTCGGCTTGAACGCAAACATTAGTTAAAACTTAATCGAGTTAGACACGATTCCGGCCAAGTTTCTCATTTTATCAGCACCTCCCCCCCCTAACCCCCCTCCTTAACCAAGTAAGTTTCGTAAACATTTTTCGCGAAAATGAGACGAAAAAATTCTCGAAACGGTATTCCTTTAAAAACGAATCGCCTCTATATAATAAATCGCTCGATGAGCGAGCGAGCGGAACGATATATCGATCTTTTCCCCTCTCCCCCCCCC
>NW_006263400.1:542180-545348 GCF_000469605.1 Apis dorsata
TGGAAGGTTCGTTACGTTTTGTTATCCACGAGCATTTGTATCCACGAGTTATTGCCGCTGTAATGCTCGGTCCGGCGAAAGTTGGTCGTTTTTAGCGCAGCGGCCAGAAGAAGAAAGAAAGAAAGAAAGAGGGAAGGGGGAAAAAAAAAAACGAAAGGGTATCGCCTAGTTTCAGCAATTATCATTAGTCGCGGTGGTAGTCGCGCTCGTCAGTCGCCCGGTTTCCGCCGGAATTCGGTTTCTTTCTCTTCGGTGGACCGGATCCCGATCCCGACCCGATAAGAAGTTGCGAGAAAATTATGTGTCTTCCCTCCCCGCCCCCTACGTGTCCGTGCCTCGATTAAGTAAGACCAAGAGTCAAGGGAGAAAGACTGGGTGGGGGGACGAGAGTAGCGGGTTAATAACGGCCGTCTATGAGAGCGGCGCGATCCTCCCTCCCCCCTTTTCGATGATTTATCGCGCGGAAAGGGGGGCTTAACGCCGCACACCGCGGGAATTTTATGCGTTCCTCGAAAGGGGAGGGGGAGGAAGATTCGAGGGAAGATTTGGAGTTGGAACGAAGAAGAAGTCTGTACGCGTGAAACGATTCTTTTTCGATGCAATTTCATTCCTGATCTCTCGAAAGAATTTGGAACGCTGTATCGAAGACCAGGTGTGTAAATATCGGCGAAGCCACGATAATAAGAGATAACAAGATAAAATTGTTTTCTTCCATGGTTTCGAGCTTTTATTATTATGGAGACTCAGTTTTTTTAAACGTTATAATGGTTTTTATTATTATCTCGTTAAAAATGTAGCAATTTGTGATTTGAAGCTTTAAATATATCGCGCAAAATATTTCAATTAACGTAGAAAGCGCTTCGATTTGACAAGGATAAATTGGATAAAAATGATTAGAAAAAACGATAGATATGGGCCAGATAGATATGGGCCTAAATAGTTATAATTTAATTATAAAAAAGCATTGTAAAAAGATGCATACTCAAAGATCAAAAGAAATAAAAAAATTGCCAACTAAAGTTAAGAATATTATATATATATATCATAATATAAATCCTGGATGACGTGCGTAAAAATTAAAAATTAATTTTAACATACATTTCATTACATACATTTAAAAACAGGATCTAAAATTCTAAATTGTATTACGAAACAATTTAAATTTTCCATCAGGTTGTATACATAAACACGATTCGTTCGCAGCATCACCGTGTATCGAGTTGTACAAGCAGTTTTCGTTCCTTTCATCCGACTTCACTCGATATGAATATCGCCGGTGTTCGCGCGTCGATTTTATCGATGGAAGCCTGCGCTTCGTCAGGGTTAATCGGGGAAGGTGGGGTGGGGAGAGGAAGTTGGTTGAGCGGTTGGTTGTACGCCCGATCGCTGAAAGATTGCCAAGCGCGATGCACGACACTCGGCGTGTCGTTGAACTTGCCAAGGTTTTGCCGGAGGGAGGGGGAAGAGGAGTGGTGACGCAACGCCGCGATACATATATATATATACATACATAGAGAAAAGCGCGAGGAAAAGAAGCGTGCGGCGAGGCGGCACACGTGCAGCACACGAAGCGGCGATCTCGCGCTGGGCCAAGTTTGAAGGATGATAGGTCGCTCGAACTCGACAATTTCGCGGAAGTTGCGACAGTTTGTCTACGTCGCGACTATAGTATCGGGTAAAGTTAGCGGCACGAATAAGCTGTTCCATGCCGGCTCTCTCGCAATCTCGTTCGCCTTATTTTCTTTCCTTCTCCTCCTCCCCCTTCTCCCCCTCCTCTCCTAGTTACGGAAAAACATAGCGGCGCATTAACCAAGCTTGCAGTTATTCCAGGAAGTTTAAGATCTTAAAGCTGCCTCGCGCAAACTATCCACTCCTCCCCCCATAACTTTTTTACTCCCCCGATATTTACTGGTTTTCTTTCTCCCCTCTATCCATTGAAATCTAAATATCCCGGTAAAAATCACCCTTTTGAAAAGAAAGGAAAGGAAGAAAGGAAAATTCGTCATCCCTTTTCCGTCCCTCTTCGAAGCAGTCAACTTTCAACCGTGCCATCCGATTTCCCGATTCTCAATTGTGATGTTTCTCGAACGTTTCTCCCTTCTTACGTCCCCGAGAAAACGAAGTTTTGGTTGGAAAGGGATGATGAAAGAGACGGCACGAGGGATTTTTCTTTTTTTTTTTTTTTTTTTTTTACTCGTAGGAAGGAATGATTAGCCGTCGGGATACGTGCTCGGTACCGATCGACCGCATCCGCCGTTTCGTCGGAATAGATTCGAATTTTGCCCCGTTGGAGGAGGAGAGAGAGAGAGAGAGAGAGAAAGGGAGAGAGGAGTCGTGATTGCTTCGGCCGGAAGTACTTTCCGAGGGTAACGTGGAATGGATAACAGTCCCAATAAAATCTAATTTAACCTGGGGAGTAGAAACTAGGAGATGATACATTTTGTGGTCGGCTGACTCCAAGCTGCGGCGTAGCAAACGGAAAATAGGAGCCACGAAGGGGATGGACTTGCTAAAGTACAAATATATACTTTTGTCGTTGCGTGTTTACGCGAATAATCGTGGCGAATAACAGCGGTTCTCAATCTAAACATTTAAACACCTTAAAATTGTGGAAATGTGGGTCTTTCGTTAACCGTTTCTTATCTATAAGTGGGAGAGAGGGGAAAGTTGGAAAAAGGAGAGGTCGAATTGGATTTGTGTTTACGCGAATAATCGTGGCGAATAACAGCGGTTCTCAACCTAAACAGTTAAACTCCTTAAAATTGGGAAATGTGGGTCTTTTATTAAACGGTTCTTATCTATAAGCGGGAGAGACGAGAAAGTTGGATTTGTGTTTACGCGAATAATCGTGGCGCATAACAGCGGTTCTCAACCTAAACAGTTAAACTCCTTAAAATTGGGAAATGTGGGTCTTTTATTAAACGGTTCTTATCTATAAGCGGGAGAGACGAGAAAGTTGGATTTGTGTTTACGCGAATAATCGTGGCGCATAACAGCGGTTCTCAACCTAAACATTTAAACACCTTAAAATTGGGAAATGTGGGTCTTTTGTTAAACGTTTCTTATCTATAAGCAGGAGAGAGGAGAAAGTTGGAAAAAGAAGAAGTCGAATTGGATTTGTGTTTACGCGAATAATCGTGGCGAATAACAGCGGTTCTCAACCTAAAC
>NW_006263400.1:545443-548941 GCF_000469605.1 Apis dorsata
GAACGTTTCTTATCTATAAGCGGGAGAGAGGGGAAAGTTGGAAAAAGGAGAGGTCGAATTGGATTTACAGATGATTGGGAAATAGTGTTTCGTAGATACACGCGAAGGTAGGTAGATATTCCGGTCAGATAGAAACAGACAGCGATTGCGCATCCCGTGGGGGTGATAGCTGCTCGGATACGATTGTAATTGGCAAGTCCATATCCTCAACACGTAATATCCTCCCTATCCGTTTCCTGATCCGGCTTTCATTAATTTCTATTTCCGCCCGGTCTACCCTCCTTCCGCCAACTTTCCGCCAATCGGTTTAACGCCACCTGAATTCCACCCGAATTCGCGAATATATTTACAATTTTATATATATTCGTAACTTTTATTCTCGTAACAAAAAGCCATTCGATCGGATTGGAAAGAGGAGAGATCGGAAAGAAAACCTCTCCATTAATCGTTGGATGTCATTTAACTCTCGATTAACTTTATCGTAATAAAACTTTATTATTTATAATAAGGAAAAACGAAAGGATCTTTTGTAAGCAGATTTTCAAAAAGAAACTTTTCTCTCTCGTGGAACATTATTAATGGAACTAATTATTTTTCGAAAAAAAATACCATCATTGAATGATTAATCAGACGAATTTGTAATAATACGTTGGAGAGGGCGCGCAATTGTTAATCATTTTTAACGAGGATACAAAAGTTTGGCGAGTCGATTCTTTCGAACATCCGGTTCCTGGTTTTTTCCTAAAACTGGAATCATCCTTCGCCTCAAATAAATTGCTGCTCCGGTATTTGCGTCCAAACTTTGTGGAACGCAGCGTGGCATTACGCTGCTGCGTAGAATAGGAGAAACTTGGCGTCACGTCTTGACGCTAAGTCTAATACCTGGATTAAGCACCTTCCAAAGTTGGCGTGGACTAATGGCTACACCATCGTGGACGGTTCCACGGGCGATTTTATCAGCCCCCCGATATGCTCATAGTCTCCTCCTAGTCTCCAAATAAAGATTAATAATCGACGAATATTCGAACTCGAAATTAACTTTCGAGATGCTTCTTCTTCAAAGCTTCATTTCCTTCGGTGTCTTTGCAAAGGATCTCGAGAAACGATCCCTTTGATTGTCGACTCTATTTATTTATACATACACTCACGTCACGTCGTGCAGAAATGGTGAAAAAAATATTCAAAAAGGGCTCAGTCGGAATAATGGAAAAGCTGTGGACGAAAGAGAAGTATCTCCTCGTGCCAAAATGAAACTTCTTGGCTCAGTTGGTTGATCGTTTCTCGTGACGAATTTTTATTTTTTTCTTTTTTTTTTTTAGACAATGACCACGCACAAAAAAAACGTAAAAAACGCGGCGCGAGATGTCGAGCGTGGTTAAGATCGCGCGCGTTTTTTCGTGTTTCGGTAAATTGAAAGGATCGTTTGTCTTCGTCACTTGCCGGTAGAGAGAGAGAGAGAGAGAGAGAGATGGTCACGCGGTGAATTATCACGGATGAGTTTGCGGAAAATGTGCCGATTTCGGGAGCGCGTGTTCGTGACGGTAGAAGAAACGATGCGTGTCACTCGTTCCGGCCACAATACGTATAAATGATCGATGCGGCAGAGCAATTAATTGTGAACTGTGCATTTGTCGCGTAACAGCCGATTTTACGAGTAAAACGATGGGAAAGTGGACGGGGGATTGCTAGTAGAACGAATCAATGATCGTTCGCCGGTGCGAATAGAAATTTGAATGTGATGTATAGAAAGGAGAGAAAAAAGAGGAAAAAGAAAATAACGCCTCTTTCGTGCATGTTTAAAAGTTAAAAGTTAAAAGTTGTTTACGTTGCTCTATAAATAAGGATACGGTTTAACAGGAGATTTATAAACGAGACAAATCGCTCTTAAAAATAAAAATCTCCTCTCCCAAAGTAACCTTTTAATCTTTAACGAACGATACGAATTTTTGTTCGAGATTTAATCGAAATGTATATGAACGAAAATCGTATATAAACGGAGACGAGGGGGATAGAAAGAGAAACACGGTGACGGAGTGACGAAATTACGGGGCACGCACAAATTAAGGTCGAAGGTTAGGAAGGAGCCTTAACGTCATTAGTCACCTTTAGGCATCCTTTCGCTCCATCGAGGCCAAAAGGGGGAAGCTCGTACAAAACTACGAGCTTTCCAATAATGCGGGGTTTCCTTCCAGAACGAAAAGGGATCGAACGAAGATTTCTTCCTCTCCTTTTTCTTTTCTCTCTCTCTCTTCCTTTCTTTCTTTTTTTTTCTCCTCTTCTTCTTTATTTCGCTTCTCGAACGTTCCTCCAGAGGGAGGAAACATTCAAACGGCGTTATCACGAGTATACGATTTATCGATCGAAAAGAAAGGAAGAGAGAGAGAGAGAGAGAATCTCGGTGGTCCCGAGCTTTACTAATTTAATCGTCATGATGGATACGAGCGAAGTGAAATCGGCAACGACCACTCCTCGAAAGAGAGAAAGAGGAGGAGGAAAAACTCCGTCACGGATATGAAGTTGAACTGTGGATGTGTGAGTAGCGGCGCGTTGGTGCGGGGCCATCGGGGTCGAACCCGATCTTCCACCCAATATCTCATCCTCGCTTGCGGTCTATTAGATTTCCACGGTTTCCAAGGGGTCACCGACTCCCCCCGCCCTCTTTCCATCGCCGAGAAAAAGGGACGGCGAGAAATCGCGACTCTTTCCTTCGCGTCAACCGGTCAAAAGGCGCGCGAGATGGATCTTATACGTTTTCGACCGGTTCCCCCCCTCGCCTCTCTCGTTTGTCCATCGTAAAAAATCGATTTAAAACCCGTCCTATCGCGACTTCTATCGATTTCTACCCCGATTTTCCTTTCAGTTTCGTCACGGCAAGAACGATATTTGTAGGAACGGTTGTGTTAGCTCGAGCTTACAAAAATACTCCTGTATTTTTTCCCTTTCGATTTATTATTATATTGTTGCAGGGATCGTTTCGAATTTGAATTCGAATTATTCGAATTTTCGTGAGATTGTTTCAAGGGAAAAAAGGATGGATTATTGGACAGTATTCCAAATAATTGGAATTTATTTCTGAGCGAAATATAAGACACAAAAGGGGAAGGAATAAAATTATCACACCGATTTAATTTCTTTTTTAATTTTCAATTTTCCAAAAATTTCGACCAATGAAATTTATTTCGATCGCAAGTGAAAAAATCGATATTCGAGAGGAGGATGAAAAGTGAATATATATTCCCCCTCGAAAAAGCATATTTCGACTATTTTCAATTAATAATAAATTAATAATATATAATAAATTTCAACACACTTGTCTCCCTCCGTTATACACAGCGACGAATCAACCCTCCTCTGTTTATTCCTCTCTTTCTTTTTTCGCTCTCTACGAATTCTCCATTGAATATCAATCCGTCGGAAAAACTATTATCTCCGTTCACCGTTCGCGCAGGCAGAAACGGTGCGCTTTCTGAAACGGGATACCGTCCCCCCTCCCCCTTC
>NW_006263400.1:549198-553981 GCF_000469605.1 Apis dorsata
CAATTTTCGCTTCCTCTTCCCCCCCCAGAAAAACTACCCTTTCATTTCGGCCACAAGGAAACAAGTTATTTCGAGTATAATAATAGTAGTAGTCGCGTTTCACTCGATCGAAAAATAAATAACGGAATGAACAAAGAGTGGATAAAAACGTAACTTTTTCTTCTTTTTCTTCTTCCTCGAGAAGAAGTTTTTCTCGAAGGAGGGAGGGGGAATTTTAACGCGGGAGGCCATTTGACGGACAAGCGCGTTGTAATAACCTCCTTGTACCGATTTTTTAGCAGCCGTTGCCGCTTTAACGCCCACTTTATCACGGTGTGCTCGTTTCGTTTCAAGTGGATTATTCTGCATCCGACGCGGTTCCCGCGCGGTTTATAGCGGTGTTGTGCATTATATACGATCAAATTCACCTCGCTGGACGGTGAATGGACGACGCCCTATATCTACTCGTGTCTAATGCCATCGATAAAACTGCTACAACTGCTACAAAAAAGGCACGCGATCGTGAAAAAACGAGCTAATCGTATATGTTACGTAGATGGCGTTAGTTTTGAACAAGGAATGAACTGCGATGATAATCGTCCACGCCTGCGGGAGTTTAAAAATAGAATTCTCCATTGAAAAATTCACTGGCAGGGGAGCGTTTCAATGTAAATTTTGTTGACGCGGAAGAAGAATTTTATGTGAAATTCGTCACTTTCGAGCAACTTTTAACGAACCGATTCCAATCTTGACGACTCGAGAATCAAATATCGTTTCGAGAAAATATTTATATTACAGATAAAAGAGATATATTCGCTCAACAAATTCTCTCAATCTGCCGGGGCGTTTAACCGGGGGGGGGGGACGAATCTTCGTGAAAAATGCAACATTGATTAGTCTTTCAGGGGAAACTTATATGAGGGTACACATCTAATAACGAAACTTTTTATCAACTGGAATGAGCAAGTTGCTCGATACCAAGCTAGGCGTAAAATAAGCCGGGAAACAAAGTTACAACGTCGGGTTGAAGTTGACATCCTACGGGAGCATATGCAGCCCAGGATTGAGGTAGAGGTCAGAGTCAGAGAGGAGAGAAAATTGCGAAAATTTCGATCCATCATTCCTCCTCCTTCCTTCCTTCCTTCCTTCCTTCGTCTTACTCCCCTAGATACTCCCCCCTCGCCGTGCCGTTCTCGAGTAAAACGTCACCAGAATTTACCGTCTCCTGTTCCGCATTATCTGCCAGATACGTTATTTCTGGGACAGCGTAATGCGTATATACGTTTAGCGGAGCATTACCGGCGTCCACGGGACCCGGTTATTTATCGCTTATTCGTTTCACTCGACACTGGCTCGGCAAAACACAGACCAGTGTATATATATATATATATATATGTACGTGTATAAATATATATATATGTAGAGGGAGAGTGTAAACCGATCTCCAGATGCGCAATGATATCCACATCCACGCGGTTCACCCCCTCCCCTCTCGTTTCGCGGGAGAAAATTGGAAAACTTGGCCGTTCGCTTCCTCCCCGATGGAACAACTTTCCTCCACCCCTGGTCTATTTATCGGCGTAATTAATTTTGTTGGTAATTACTTTAGTCGCGGAGGGGGGCACGAGCGGGTTAAAAGGCAATCGAAAGAATCGGAGGAGAGACGAGAAGATTCGACTCGAAAGGAATACGATGATTTGTGAAATTTATAAGAGAGGCGTTAAGCGGCGTTCCGATTTTTCTTCCGTGGTCTCGTGGTTGGCAGTAGTTTTCCCTGCAGTGTGAACGAAGGAAATCGATGTTAACATCGGCCCGCGAATTTATCTTTCTCGTAAACCGAATTTAGATTCGAGATATTGGTTATTTAAGGGGAGGGTTTATCGCATCGCGAGGAATCGGGATGATATAGGGAGAGAATAGACACTTGGAGAGTTGAATTTTTTTTTTTTATATATATCTCTTTTAATTCTTGTTGAAATTTTTAAGGGAGGATTAAAAAGTTTCCAGCACCTCGTGCGAAATGGTAATTAGAGTAACTTTTTAAACGTTAAACGTATTCTTTCGTCTTATTATACATTCTAATTTGCTTTTCCACCACAGGGGTGTATCCGTGTGTTTTCTTCGTTTCTCGCTCTTGTTATATCTTTGTTGAATATTGTGCGTTACGAATATTGCTTCGAAAGTTTCGAAAAAATATTTTCTCTCCGAGCAGGTATAAGAATAGTTCAAATATCGAAGAAATTCGTTGTTCAATTCATCGAATATTGCTCTGAATATCTTGAACACGTATATTTAACTTCTCTTTTATTTTTTTTACGATATTAAAGAATCTTTAAGAAAAGTGTAAAAATTCACGCAGGAAACCGATTTCTGCCATAATAATCTGTCATCTTCTCGTTCGAATCGTTGCACAAAAATTTTCACAAATAAATTACATTAACCTTCTCTCGTCTTATAACAATATACATAGAACACACTTCGAAACGAAAATTCTTCCAATTATTCCAATTATGAATGTCGATCGAATTCGACTCCGATCTATCGTCTCCATGCGATAGTTATAACAAAAAAAGAAAAAAAAAATGAAAGGCGACCGATATTTCTCAAACATCCCCCTTTCCTTTTCAATTTATAAAATGCTCCCAAGTTTGCCTCCGGAAACCCTTTCGAAACGATCGTGCGCCATACCAGAAAGGGAAGAAAGGCAAAGAAGAAATTCAAGACCTCGCTGATCTTTCATATCTACGATTTCTTCCGAGACCAATTTCGTCGTCCGAATCATAGGATATTTCTCGTCAACCAGATCATAGTTAACACGATAACACAGTTAAAAAAAATTCAAAGAAAACCTAACCTAACCTAACCTAACCTAATCCAACTTAATCTAACCCAACCTAACACAACTTAACCTAATATAAGTTAACCTAACCTAACGTAATCCAACCTAATCTAACCCAACTTAATCTAACCTAACCTAACTTAACGCAACTTAATCTAACATAACCTAATCTAACTTAACCTAACCTAACCTAACTTAACCTAATCTAATCCAACTTAACTTAATCTAACCTAACCTAACTTAATCTAATCTAATCCAACCTAACCTAACCCAACTTAATCTAACATAATCTAACCTAATCTAACCTAACCTAACCTAACTTAACCTAATCTAATCCAACTTAACTTAATTTAATCCAACCTAACCTAATCTAACCTAACTCAACCTAACCTAATCTAACCCAACCTAACTTAACCCAACTTAATCTAACCTAACCTAACTTAACCTAATCTAATCCAACCTAACCCAATCTAATCTAACCTAACTTAACCTAACTTAATTTAATCTAACTCGATACGCATTCCGTTCTAACGATTACCAATTTCTCACGCAATTCTCCCTTTCCGCAATACGATACAAATTTTCATCGGAAGAAGAAAAAGAGAGAAAATTCGCCGCCTACGAGTTCTTCCACATGCATCCAGCTGGGTTGCAGGTGGTCGGATAATTTAGAGCACTTACCGCACGGTGTACAGCATACGAAAGTAGATGCATAAGAGGATACGTATCACGTATCTTGTTTTACGGTTTAAACCTAGTAAGTATCGTTGGAAGAGGGTTGGAAGAGGAAAGGGGGTCGTCGGCAAGAAGGGCGGTTTATGGGAACGCGGGCTTCCCACAGGTAGCGAAACTTGTGCCGATCTAAAGTCCCTAGCGCGCTTCTGGATAGTGTTGCACTGATAAAGGTGTTACCACTCGACCGACTACTACCGACCGAGAGACTTTGCGCTGCTGTATCGCTGCTCCCCCTCGTATCGCGGGGGATAGATTTGCAGTAGTATAAACACCGATGCCATACCCCTTTGGGACAAGCAGGGAGGGAGGGGGGTATAGAAATTGAGATTAAAGTTAAGCCAGACCGAATATTGGAATTATTTGCCCGCCTGGATTAATTGAGATCAATTAAAGGACGGGCCAAGTTTGGTAATTGTCGGCCATTCCGATACGATGCGATGTATGGAATGTACAACGCGGATGTTTCCAACTTGCGACTCGATTAAGATGTCGAATTAAAATTAAAATTAAAAATAAGTAGAGAATGATCCGTAAGTTAAAATTTCGATTTGGAAGTAGTATCAAAAATAGTGCTCGATCTGAGATTTTACGATTCTATCAATGATGATGATCAAATTTAATAAAGTTGAAATTGTTTAAAACGATGAAAATAATTGCAATGGTTATAAGTGTTCAAATATTTTAACGAGTAATTACTTGTTATTAGTAACTTATTATTCGAAAAATTTTTATAACTTAGTTTATCCTTTCGATTTTTTAATGCCGTTACGCATACTTTCGAAAAATTCAATGAAGAGAGGAATGTTGAAAACATTCGTAGCTCGCCCCCCTCCTCCCGCTTTTCTTTATCTTTCGTTCGCTCGAGGAAACAACGAGACAAAACAGGCATCGAACTGTGACGCTCGCCTAGAAAGGAAATATCGGGCGGTATGCGCGAATATCGATGCGAAAACGTCAAAGTGAGGGGTTGAACTCGTGTACAAAGGCCGGATCACCTTGTACTTGTCAACCGAATAATTTAGTTTAGTGCTTGGGCTCATAAGCCGGGGGAACGAGTTCTCATGAAAAAGATATAAAGTTCGTCCTTCTTCGAGCTTTCAGGACGCGCGGCTGATGACTCTGAAAGTATCGCTCGCAAAGTTTATGCAACTCGCCTTAGCGAAGTTATATATATATATATATATTCGAACGACTTCGGTAGAGGAATTCATATCGAATCGTATCGATCGT
>NW_006263400.1:554369-556227 GCF_000469605.1 Apis dorsata
TTGATTTCGGATAATAAATTGAATTGTACGAGATATTGTTCGTCAATCGAGAGTGAGGTAAATTAATAATTTTCGAAACGTATCGAATATATCTTGAAATTAGATAATTTAATTGGGACTTTCTTTCGTTTTTTATTTATATGATTAATTGAATTACAGGAACGATTATATAAGTTTGAATTTTACATTCTACGAAAATATATGTAGATTCGAGTATGGACGATTGATGAAATCGTTATAGATATTTTTATAGATTTAATTGTATCGCTATTCCGCGAGCGAGAGAAATTTTGAATTGGTAGAATGTTCTGGATCATTTAACTTTACAAGACACATTTCTCTCGGTGATAGCTGATTTTCTGCTGAACTGCTTTCTAGATTTCCACTATTAAAACTTTCGGTGTCTAACACACAGATGGCGAAAGATATAAAGCAACTTTGAATTCAAAGGCCATGTAGTTTTAAGGACGCAAGAATTACATTAACTAAAATAAAGTTTCTAATTTATTTATTGCGCTAGCTACATCGGCTAACTTATGACAATAAATAACACGATCTATATTTATACTACACTTACCTTGTTTTTTTAACAACAACGATTAAGTGCAAAAGTATTTTACGTAAAAACGTAATATATTAAACGAATCCAATAGAGTACAATTTATTCCTTCAAATTCGCAAAGTAAAATTTACTATTATACATATAACAATCTATATCAACGTAACATTTAACATAACTTATCAAAAAAATAATTAATTCCCTCTCAACGATATGATTTACCATGTATGAAAACAAATATAAAAATAAATTTTTCAAATTTTCCAAAAAAATTAATTTTTGGACCGTTAAAACTTTAGATCGTTCGTCTGCGCTCTCTCTGCCGCATTTCCTCGATCAGATCACTTGCAAGAAAAAACTGTAAAGCTTATAGAGCGATAATGGGATAGACGTAAAATTATTGATTGAGAGGGATAATAAATCGAGGACAGAGAGTGATATACTTACTGGTAGCGCTGACAGCCGGTCCGATGACCGAGTACTTGGGGTTACCGGTAACGGCCCCTGGGACGACCTTGTCCGGCTCTGAAATACATTATTGTAATTATCCTCGGAATATACAGTGCCGTTAATTACAGTTGGGAGTCGCGTATGCGAATGGAACATGGCCAATCTACCTTAGCAAACGGTCCCCATTCGTGATTTATTACCTCATAAATAATCAACCACGCGGATCATCTTTACTTCTATCGCCAATTTCGTTCGAGCGTCCTTTTTCGTTCGTATTTTGGTGAAATAAGAAAGATTCGTTTTTCAACAAAGTTGAGAGCAAAAGAAAGAGAGAGAGAGAAAGGCATCGATGTCGAGAGATCGTTAATCAATTTGATTAACACGGCCAGAAACGCTTAAGGAGACTGAATCAACAAGGGATACAAATGTTATCGACCGCGTAATAACGAATTAATGCAAATTCGTGCCGTAGCGCGTGATAACACGTTCGTGCTTCGTTGGTACGAACGACTCGTTTCGTTACAGCGAGCTTATGGAAATTATCCAAAGGGGGTGACAACGATCGCGTGGATAAGTGGAAAAACCGGAGGAATCGATCCGAACCGAATCTATTACGATTTTACGGTATGTTGGAAAGCTTCGAGTTCTGTTTTACCGACAGCGCGTTTGCCAACTTGGAAAGCTTCGCGCGAGCTCTGCCTAGAGGCGCTTTCGGAGCTTCTCCGCGTTCTCAGCGACTCTTACGTCGAAACTTACGAAACGACGTCGAATTTGCGAATCTACGCTACCGACAACGGAGCGTGCAGAGCGTGTAAAGACAGTTGTTTAACAATTTACCTTTTTTTTTTT
>NW_006263400.1:556305-560772 GCF_000469605.1 Apis dorsata
TAAATCATAAATTATTGGAAAGAAAATTTATAAAGAACAGGAAGAATTAACACCTTCGATACCGTTCCAGAGAAATGGAATAACAAACTTGTGCAACTTAACGCAATTCAAAATAGCTATATATTCTTCTTGATCGACGAGAGAGGAAGCTCCCACTATTTATCACTCTAATCATTTATCAAACCGCGAGCATACTTGATATTACTTTGGAGAAACTTTCTCGAATAATCCTGGACGACAGGTGGAGGACACGATAGGGAATTTAAACGCGAGTAAACCGATGCTCGATTAAACCCCGAGGGATGAAGTCGAGGGATGAAAAATGATGAATTTCTGGTTAAGAAGAGCGGTGACCGCGATTCCGCGATTGTACATTTTCGACACACCTCCTTGAGATTTCTCGTTACTCGAGCGAGTGGAGAGAGGGGAGAGAGGAGAGGAGAGGAGAGGGGGGAGTTGGCGTAACGGCGGACTTTCACGATATCGGGAACGGGTGTTCGTTCGTTTACCCACCAGGATGCGGTGCATCGTCGAATGGCTGGAATTGGAACATCGCCTTGAAACCCTGGCCCGGCCACTCGGAATTAGCGACGAACTCGACGTACAGGTCCGACCCTGTGCTGAGCACTTCCACTTCCGCTCCTTGGTTGCACAGCATAGCTATTGTGGCCGCCCCTGAATCCGTACCGTCGTGCACTCTGATTAAATCCGCTCTATTCAGGCAACTGTAACAGGATACCTTTCGTTAACGACAACTTATAGGTATGTTTCCCTCTCCGCCGCGGAATAAGCGAACCGGAAGTTGAGAGATTCCTATCCTCAACCGAATCACGACGTCTGTCTTACGTGATACGCGATGAGTTTCTCATATATCTCGAACAATTCGAGATCGTCGTGTCTTGAACGAATTTTCTTTAGGATAAAGTAATTGTTTCTATCTTTTTTTTTTTTCTTTTAAATTGATGGAAATTTCTCCTTTATCTTCAATATATATATATATATATATATATACATATATATATGCATATATAAATTCATTTTTTGAGAGACCTATGAAAATAACTTTTCAGTTCAGGGGGAATAGCAGGTTTTTAATTTCGAGATACGGTTTCACTGGTTCCATCGTTCACCATTTTTTTTAAATCCCATTTTTTTTTTTTTNNNNAAAGTAAAATAAAACCCGCTATGATCAAATTACGTTTTAACTCGTTACTTTTATTAAGAAATAAACGTAATAAACCGAAGTTTCTCGGCAACGTAAAAAAAAAAAAAAAAAAAAAAAAAAAAAAAAAAAAAATAAAGAAAAAAAACAACCGTGCAGAAATGTATAGGTCAATAAAGTTGGAAGTATCGGGCAACGGAAGGATCGTTAACCCTTTGTGACCTGAATTTTCCTCGTCAAAAATGAAAGAAACCTTCTTTCGTATTTACAGTTTTTATTGCTTGAATTCTTGAAATCTTAACAAAAACACGAGAGAAAATTTAAAAATATTCTCCAAGAAAAACGGAATAAACGAAGAAGAAGAAGAAGAAGAATACATAATAAAAAATCTTATCAAAGTTTTCAAATCCGTAAACCTTACCTAATAAATACTCGTGTAACGAACAGTTAAGTGTTCTCGCTTGCTCCTTGAGAATTGAAACGCTCACAAGAAAAAAAAAGAAAAAAAAAGAAAAAAAAAAGAAAAAAGAGAAAGAAAAAGAATCCTCTTAATTTATCGCGGTGTCGGCGTTCAACTTAGGGAAGAAACTCCGTAGTCGATTCCCCTCCATGAAATACTCGCGGTACTCTTCGTTTCTCAAGGTCTGCCTCTCGGCGGAGGTGAGATAATTTACCTTCGAGTTGACTCGCCTCGTTGCAAGATTTCGCGAGAAAGAAGGAAAGAAAGAGAGAAAAAAAGAAAGAAAGAAAAAGATAGCTGAGCCGAGCGAGCAACGGTGGGCCAAATGGTGGCGCGGACCACGCGACGGAGAGAGGGGGACGGAGTCGAGAGTTTTTTATACACATAGGGGAAGAGAGGAGTTAAAGAGCGAAACTGCGAGGACACGATGACAAAGCGGTCGTAACGCTGCGCTGGCGTAGGCAGCTGGAGAAACGTGACGGAAACTAGGAAGGAGAAAGAAATAGGAGGGAGGGAGAGAGAGAGTTCCATCAATAGTCGACGATTCGACCTTTATAGATACACGCGAGCTACTTTGTCTAATCGAATGGAAGAGAATTACAGCTCGGTCGGTAATCGAGTTGGATCCTCGAAGCGGATTCGATCGATTTTAAGGGGTTGATCGATGATGGCCGAGGCATGACCTTACTATTACATGCACGGGTTAAGCAATTACACTTGGGAAGAAGGATTGTCGTTCGAGGAATCGTTAGATCGAAGAACGTTCCAAATTCTCCCTTTTTATCTACTGAGTTAAGGTTAAATAAATACGAATGTAATGCGACAGGAGAAGTGAAAAAGTTTTTTCGCGGATGGCATTGATTATTATCGGTTTTGCTTCTTTTTTTTTTTTTTTTTTTTTTTTTTTTTTTCTTTTCTTTTCCAGAGGGAAGTAATTCTTCAGACACGGGTAAAATTTCATCCAACTTGTTGTACACGTACAGCGGATAAGATCTCATTAAGAAGATCTTGGAAAGTGAGCCAAGGACAAATGGATAAATTTCGCCAACGGTGCTCTCTTGTTTAAAGCGATGTATCGAGAAAAGAAAGTTTATCTTTCTCTTGCTTGCTTCATCATAATTTGATGAAACAATTTAAGGTTTTTGGATGAAACGATGATAATAATAATTGCAATACCGATTTATCAATCAGTGGAATCGAGAAAGTTTACGAGGATTTTTTAGGATTGATCCATTTATCTGCACGATGTCAAAGAGATTTTCCAAGTCTATTAGACATACTCCATTTAAAATCTACGTTGTAGATAGTTGTCATTCAGAGCATACATTGCGTTATGTTAATTTATGTTAATCGAATAAAATGTTAATTCAACAGATCTGAGGTTTCAAAATTCAAAGTGTTGTTTTAATCTTTGTTGCGTAACTTTAATCTTAATTACAATGTCGAAAATTTGTTAACAAGAGATATTAACAAGTATCAAATTTAAATCCTCTCGTTTTGATTATTTTAACGAGGAGGAAGATTAAAAAGAAAAAGATTTTCGTTATTGAAAATCTATTTATTAATTCATCCTTAAATAATAACCGCATTAAATAACGATTGATACCAAAAATTGTTCCTAAAAATCGAATATAAAAGATACGTTTTTCCAAAGGAACATTCTATCTAGATAAAATATTATTTCTTAATAAATTCTTCCATCCAAGGATTCGAAACGGATTCAAATAAATATATACATTGACAAAAACTGGTACGAAGATTCCAGAGTTTTTTATTTACGTTGATAATAACGATGGCGCACATCTTGGTATATATATATATACACACACACACAGCAAGGAAATGCGAGCATTCTTAGTGACCGGGTATCTCTAACGCCATCAGCCGCGTTAAAATTGCACGGATGCTTACTTTTTTTACCGTGTATGCATCGAGGCTCGCATGGAAGGAGGCGGAAATTTTCGAGAAAGCAAGGAAGGCAAGCTCTAAATTAAGAAAATGATGAGGACGATCGTAATGACGAGGTCGGGAAAGGAAAAGGAAAAAGGAGAAAAGGAGACGAGAAAAAGGGGGGAAAAAAAGAAAGAAAAGATGAGACTGCTCTGATTTATTCCCATCGATCCATTTGTATCTCCGAAAAACGTAACGAAATGTGTAACGTCAATAAAAGATATCTCCTGTGTGTATTTTTCACGTTCAGATATTATAGGTGGTATCAAGTGGTTGACGGAGAAGGAGCCTCCTAATATCCATCAGCTCCATTCCAGGGTAATATCCGAGTGCGTCTGACAGTGCGGCTTAACGCTTGATATATCGAAACATTTCTCGAGGATCTTCCACGCTTTTACCGACTTTTATCCCGCGACCTCGAAAAAAAAAAAAAGAAAAAAGATAAACGTTATCGAGATCAATTAATATCTGGAATACAACCAGCCCTTCCGCTTCTTCGTTTCGTTAAGTCGTCCATTTTGTTAAAGGTTTGATTGGATCGCTCGATTTTAAACAAATCGTTTCTCTCCAACTTCTTAACGCTCATCTGACGCAAGATGTTTCGAAACTTTTGATTACACGGATAGTTGGTTAATAATCGCCACGTCGATTTATTCTCTCGAAAGGAAGGGATGATAGGAGAATGCGTTGCGAGGATAAAAGGATATAATTTAAATTATTATCGAAGGGAAATATAGGCGTTGTTTAGTAAAAGCGAAAAACACGGGGAGAAAGAAAACACAATCGTGCAACATCGTTGCCAATTGGTTCGATACAGGTGATATTAAAATTGCGTGAAAACTGGACTTTGCGCGCGGGGAAAGCAAATAATGCAGTTGTTCCGGCAGAAAAACGG
>NW_006263400.1:560984-562359 GCF_000469605.1 Apis dorsata
GCCAATGTTTATTCTGAGCATTTATATGAAACCTCGTAAACGCGGGAGTATTAGGACGGTCGCGAAACATTATGGAGAAAATATGCGCCTCGTCGCGAGCTAATATTTGAGAGTCACAAATTTCCTCCTCCTCCTGCGGCGGTAATTACACGGTTTTTTTAAGCTGCAGCTTGAATCATGTATCAACGCGTTCGCCGATATAAGCGAAAAAAAGAGGCGAAACGCGTTCGCATAAAACGCGTTGTCGAACGTTTTTAACGGCGAGTGAACTTGCCGAGAAGGGGAGGGAAGAATTCGAAAACAATTTATCTCTTCGTCGCGGAATATCCTATAGGGAATAAAATCCAGTCCAGAAGTGAATTTTGATAATTGCAGTTTTTAAAATTTATCGCGACACAACGCGATAAAAGTTTGTAATTCCGTGGAAATTATGGGAATTTTCTACCTTTTCTACTACGTTTAAAACGTGGAATGAATCAGGCTTTCATCCGGATTGGAAGAAAGTTTTGGAAAGCAGATGGACAGGAAAAGTTAAAAGCTTTTCGCGCAGATCGCCATCAATCGGGCACTTGTTGCGATTTACGAACCCTGGCGGTCGAACGGAGAATTAGACAGTGAATATATAAACTCGTAATATTCATGGGTGAATAAATGACTTTCTTTAACTAGATATGTACGCCTATCTATTTTATTAAATGTACAAGCGAGTAAATATACATTATATATATATATTATTATATTAGAAAGATATATAAATGTATATTCCAAGAAAAAATTTATTAGATATATATATATCAGTTTTCTTATCGTTATGAAATAACGCTTCTTTACCAGGGCTATATAAAGAAAAGTATGATTGGAATCGAAGGATTCAAAAAGTTCAGAGGTCAATGACAAAATGAAATTAAGGTGGCTCAATACTGAATTAGGGCGAAATTCGAGGATTTATCAAGGATTAACTCCTGCACGGTACAGCTGCAAGTCTCTGCCGAGCACCTCTCGTTTCCCAAGTCGAATCCCCACCACCATCGCCATTTCCAGCTCTAAGTCTTCGGAGCAGAGAGGAAGTTTATGTGGGTTAAGTAGAATCATGGTCCGTGCCACGCTCAAAGGATTTAGGAGTAAGGTGTAGTCGGTGCTACAGGATTTAAAAAAAAGAAAAAGAAAAAAAAGAAAAGAGGAGAAGAATGTTCCCGCTTGAAGAACCGTTCCGTTGCTTTCCGTTGCTTCAACTGCCTATTGTGGCAAGGTTAATAACGAGTAATGGTTCAAGCATCGTGTTTAAAAATTCTTTACATCTCTTTTTTTCTTGTTTTTTTTTTCACCGCTACTTTTAAATCCCCTTAGGAAAGAAATAGGGCGTCGATGAACGTTG
>NW_006263400.1:562616-574104 GCF_000469605.1 Apis dorsata
GATCGTGATGCATTAAAATTAATGAACAATGAAAATTTTAAAATCATTTTCTCCCGCGAGAATTCGCAATAAGCTTCTTTGGAAGAATGATGGGCTCGATATTATCGATCGATAAAGATGTAATGTTGCGGGCTGTTGCATACACGTTAGACGCCACGTTTCTGCAACAAAGCACATCTCTCTGATGCGGATTTACACGACGAATTATTTCGTAGTCCCTCAATTCGATATGCAAATACGGGGAGAGGGAAAATCTGCTTATCGAGGGAGAAAAAACGGGATACGATTGAACACGTTTCTTTACCTCTCAATTTCAATTATTCGAAATGTAATCATCGATCTTTTTTTTTATTATAATTATTTCTTCTTCATAAAACAAATTTTCTCATCGATCCTCGACTTCCCCTTCTCTTTCTCTCTTCAGATAAAATTCTACTTAAGAATCGAAATAGTAATTCAAAAACCATCGACAATCGATCACGAACAAGGCGAGTCCTCTATCTTAATATTAATAAAAATATTTTCTCTATCTTTCAATCCTATAGAACGTAACGAGACACGTAATGAAAACGCTTCTATTTGAACTATTCAAAGATTAGCCTTCCATTTCTCGAAAACAGGAAAAGAGGGAAGAATAATTGAGTGGAGTTATACTTCGTAACGCTTGATCCGCGACGATGCGCGTATCGTGATGTATCGTGCGAAAAAAACTTTACTTTCTACCGTTACCTTGTTCGTATCCTATTAAAGTTTGAACAAACGATCGAACGAAGGCGAGGGGAGGAGGAGAAGGAGGAGAAAAAAATTTTACTAAAATAATACTATCCAAGGGAAGTTTATCGGGCGCACGCAAATCTCTTCATTGCGTGTTTAATCCGTCCAGACTCCCCCTTCCCGTTTACGAAGTTTGACATACCATCGAGCTACGAGCGGAATACAATGTTGCCAAACTTTTAAATAGAAAAGTTTGGGCGGAACGTTGGCCGATTCTTGCGCCTCGGCCGTTATCGCGCCTCGTTAACTCGTAAACGTTAATAACCGACAGGCGTCGTAACTCATAATTAGCAGCGCGTGGTGGAAGCACCGTAGAGTAGAGGGGAGCGTGGAGACGCACAGGAGCGTGGCTCTCTCGTGGGCAGGCGGTTTTTAAAATTTATCAGATTTTTAACCGAGCGGCAACGCGGAACGGAATGTTTTTCGGTGAATATTATTATTATTATTATTATTACAGTTCGTGTTAAATTAATAAAATCGTCGAGGTTAGAGATAATCCGTCGCGTTTCCTTTTCCATCTTTCAACCTTTGAATTACGGAATTACGGTTCGATCGAGAATTCGTATCGCGTGGCATAACAAAGCGGGAATCAAGCGTGTAAAATCCGGATTATTGGAAATGTGATTTCACGGTTTTGGGGGAAAGTAAAGTTTTGACATTCGACCTGGAATAATTTCGTAAACGTTCATCGAATTATTCGCGAAAAATTGAAATATCCATATTTGTTCGTCTTGAACTTTTGTAATTTATACTTTTTTCGAAGAGAAAAAAAAAGATCGAAAATGAATAATCGCGTGGACAGGATTTCTTCTTTTCTTCAAAAAATTTTCTAACGATCGAATCACGAGCAAAGAACAAGTAAATAAATTCTACGTTGATTCGATTCAGAAATTTTCATTTTTCGATGAATTAATTTCGAAGAAATTCCGTAATACGAGGATCGATTCTTCGTACAATTCGTGTGTTAAACGTGTCTTTCGACGATCGTATTTGCACAGTTGAGTTTTCTCTCGTAGTTATGAATCATCGATGCTCGAGTAGATACAGCAAGGTTTAACAGTTAACGCGACTTCGATTCGCACTTGGCCAATTCACGACTTTAATCCTCTCTCTCTCTCTCTCTCTCTCTCTCTTTCTTCACCAAGTTCCTTCCTCTTCTTACTTGTCGTCCCTTTCCCTTTCCATCTACACATCTTCGAAACTTCGAAACCCCAAAAGCGATTTTCTTTGTCCAATAACACGCGGCAAAGTTGCTAGTATGATTCCGACGGCCATTCTCGCTTTTACAAACTCTGTTCAAACTATTATCGGGAAGGAAAATTCGCGATGGCGGATATGTGGATAGAGATGACACGATTCGTTTTTTAGTTTAATTTGGAGAGCATTGATTTGTTAATTAATTATTCGAAAATAAAGAACAAATAAATGCCTGATACGATTTGTTAGAGAAAAATATTGTTTTGTCAGGTTTTGAAAAATATCTATAGATATCAATATTCACGAAGATTGATGAAACAAAGAGGTTAAATGTTGAAAAAATGCTTATGAAACCGGAAATATCGTTACGAATATATACTACTTTCGAATGTATAAAATAAATAACATTTATAGTTTTTAAATTTCAATAGATATTTTGATGCAAATATTATTATTTGCCTTCCTGCGTTTAATTTTTATATTTTCGGACGAATTTTTTTTTTTTCTTGGTGTAGAGAGATTCAAGGTATAACTTCGGGTCGGGAACAAAAAAATCATGATTTATATGAGAAAGTTAAATAAAACATAATGAAATACGTGGAAACAAAATTATGAGTCGAAATTTTATATTCATAAAATTAGTATTATTAAATTCTATGCCTTACTATTTGGTTTGCCAACTACGCAAGCGTTGCACGTTTCTGAAATTTCAAATTGAATTCGCACTGCGTTTCGCCATCGCGAATAATCTCAGTTGTAATCGAGTTACTTGACTCGTTTATCGAAGGAATAATAACGCGATGATATTAAACGTAATTGGTTTTTTCTTTTTTTTTTTTTTTTTTTTTTTTTTTTTTTTTTTGTTAAAATATATTATCTATATAGAAAATGAACGAAGGTAAAAAGTCTTAAATATAATAAATATAAGAAAGCCTTACCTCAAGTCTCCCTTTTGTAAAGAAATTTCTTCGAAAAATAAACGTATCCTCTCCTTTAACCTGTAATCAAATCAAAACGTTTCTCTCAAGCAAACATTTTTTTAAATGGATCGAATTCGATAATTTAATTAAACGGGGGATTAGGAGGGGCAAAAATTGCAGGGGGAGAATGTACAGAGTTGATAAATAAAACCGAGTTTTGAGATTGATAAATGAAAAGAAAATAACGAGAGATAACGAAATTTTCGCGTAAAATGAAATGTTGGAGAAAAACTTTCTTTCTTCTGAAAGAAACAAATAATTGCTTTTGGAAACCTGTATCCGACAAACTTAATAGAATATAATCGAATTAAAGAAAAAGGGTCTGAGGGGGCAGAAGGGGGAGGGAGGGATCCCAGAAGAAATCTAATTATTTTCTACCACTGTTGAAAACAGAAAAATTGCACTTGTAAAACTTTTACTTCGCTGAGATTGATTTCAAAACATTTTTAAAAAAAATGAAAATATTCAAAGTCTGTTCTTTTTTCTCGAAAAATCGATAGAAAACTTTGAAAACTTTCAACTTTCAAACTGCCAAGTTCTTCGAAAATTTAAATTCCAATAATAATTACCGTTATTAAAAAAAAAAAAAATGTCCTTTATTCCACTTTTCTAATCTTCAACAACGAAACCTTATTCTTCGCGCCCGTTTAACCAATTGGAAAACAAAATTTTCCAATTTCGTATCTCCTTTCTCAAGCAAGGCAATCGGTGAGTGTCGCACACCTGTCGACGTCTGTCTTCAACCATAGCCGCGAAGTCATATTTCATATAGATCCGCGTTCAAGAATATTCAGCCGTCTCCAATGTTTCTGACACTTCTTTTCATCCTGTCCACCCTTTACAGAAAATAACCGCGACACAACCGTGGTGTAAACTTTCAGGCACGAAACGCAACGAGGAGCGAAGATGACAAACGAGAAAAGTTACGGCAGCCGGAAAATTTGCGAGACAAAGCGTAATAGAGATACGTTTCAACTAAATATTATTTTGCGAGAGGAATCGTCATCTCCCGAATTCAAAATAATTATTTTTCTCAGTTTCGAGAGAATATTCACTTTTCTATCCTATTAAGACGTCCCAAACGATTCCAATCCGTAAGCGAAATAAAGAGAGATGAATTTGTGTGTATTCATTTCATATAAAAAAAAAAAAAAAAGAAAGAAAGAAACTTATGAGAAAACTTATAATATAATTAAATAATTTTGGAAATGTCGAGAATATTTAACGTAATTAGATACGAATGAAGAGATTGTTACAAGTTGTTGTGACAAATTAAAACAGAAATAAAAGAAAGAATAACAAAATTGAGACTGATCATCTTTGAAATAATATAGAACGGTCATTTGTATTTTGAATCCGCCATGAGATTTAGAATCCGCCGTACGATCGAGTTTATCGTCGAATTTATCGCCGCTCCTGAAGTACACTTAAGCGCATACGTGATACATATCCACGTTAACTGCCCGTGGACACTTATTTTCCTTGTCGCTTTACGCGATTTTAAAAGAGGTGTTGCAGAGAGCGTTCCATACGCGTTGGAATTTTGTGAGTGACGATTCCGGAGGGGGGAGAAAGATGTCTCTGCGGTGCCCGTTTCTCGAGGCGCATGCGCAAAGAAAGAATCGTGACGCGAAATAAATTCGCACGATCATCGCACGACGCGTACGATTTTCCAACGAACGATTAACGATTTGGACCAACTTTTCTTTAACCCTTGAGCCCTTGAGTTAATAATAATAAGAATAATAACAATGACAATACAACGAGGCTAGATTAATCAATCAGTGGACGAAGCGTCGATAGAGGATACGTTCGGATCAGGTGTTAATTAACTGGCATCTCGATTACAGATAGGAACGGTTAGGTAAATGCGCGGGGGCATTAGATATATGGCGGGAGTGGAGATTGGCCTCAAGATGCATTATATGTGGATTATGTCGGGATCAGTTTGCAGCAAGCTCGATAGTGGGTCAGAGTAGTTACCTTGCCCGGAAGAGGTACGAGCACCGGATGTTCTTTGGGTAGGAGGACGGGTACCGTGGCGAGTAGAAGCGGCCGTATTGCCGTTTTGATTGCGAGCTGACAAACTCGAGGTCGCACATCGTGCCGGGAATCAACACGCCGTCCGTCTCGAACAATCCTGTAAACAGAAATGGCGCGATCACCTCTTTTTTTTTTTTTTTTTTTTTTTTTTTGAAACAAAATCCATCCACTGTTCTCATCAGAGTTGATTAAGGGTATATAGACTTGATCAAGGAAACGGAATTTTCACGGAGAAGAGATTCTTTCGTTAATTTTTATCGATAGAAACGAAAAGTCGTGCGCGAAAAAATTAAATGGAAGTGAAGAAATGGCTAAAATTTTTTTTCATTTTAAATTTCGTTTCTACGAGGAAATCAAATTTATCCCGCGTATCCGGACAATTTTTTGATTAAATTTTTTTTGTACAAATTTAATTTTACATTTATCTTTTTTTTTCTTCTATATAACTTTCTATCGATTGTCCACCGATGCATTCGATCAATAATTATCAGTCAAGTTTCGCACGAATGGTACGAATTTTCAAATTTATTTATTTTCGAGCTAAAAAAAAAAAACAAAAAAAAAAGAAAGCTTCAATTATACGTCACCATTCTCCTTCCGTCGACAACGAGTAATTTCCAAATATGCGGATAATTTTGTCACCGTGCGATCGCGACGGGAAATTCGCCACGCGTTCCAAACTTTCGCTCGGCAAATCTCGCACGGATTTTCACACGGGGTGGTACATCAGAAATTTCGGCCTTGCCGAAACTCTAGCAGAACCCGTTCGAAACTCGTTTCGACAGAGACTTTCCAATTTCAACGCATTCCCAATTAGGAATGTTCCCATTTCTGATATCGAGCTGTATTCGATCCCGATGTTCGAAGCCAGAAATTTCGTGTAACCGGATAGAACAACCGTTCCAATTTAATTAATAATGGGATAGAAATGGCGGATTGAAATCGTTCGAGTGTTGGTTGATCTTGTCAAAATTCTTCGCCAGATATTTCTTTCAAATTTTTACGAGCGACAACAAGGATCCTTTCTCGAATCACAAAGGACACAAGATTGATGAATCGTCGCTTCTTTTTTTTTTTTTTTTTTTTTCAACGAGAGATTTTTCATTTTTACTGGGAAATAAAATCACGGAACCACCAGTCCAGTTGTCCCTCTTAGAGTGCAAAACACGGTCGGCCGAGTCGCTATAAGTCGCGAGAAATACTCTCTCCGACTTTATATACGGAATAGCATCGTAAAAAAAAAAAATTCTCCAATTATTTTCCAGCTTTTATATTAATATTCGAATATTCAGCGAGCGAGAAGTATATAATGCTCGAATGCTATGCTTCCTCAGAATCTTATAATCTCTTCTTTGTTCCCCGTGGAACAAAGGAGGGGCGGGCAGGTTTTTAAAAAGTCATCGAGAGAACGGATCGACTTAATTAAGGAACAAAAGAAAAAAGAAAGAAAGAGAGAACGAAAGAAAGGAAAAAAAAAAAATATTCCTCTTCGACATTGCTCCAACTTATTTATTATCATCGATTTCACCTTCAGGTATATCTCCTATGCTATCCATTCAGCAGCTATATTCCTCTGCTGTATAATCTCGTCACAATAAGGAAAGGGAAGAGAACAAGATGCTCGTGGCTGCTTATACGCTCCCTATTACACGACACACCGCAACTACTTACTTATCTTGACAAATGACGATTATCTGTTGTAGGGACAGTTGAGCGACGTAATCGTGGCCCAACGTAATGACACGTCAACACCTGTAAGTGGTATTACACGATGCGCGCTAGATCGAGCAAATGAAAGTTGGAATTACGATCTTATCGAGAGGGAAATAAATTGAGACATTGGGATTTTTTCCACGTAAAGTATTCGATCCATCTTTCCTCTCAATCTTTTAAATATTATATATATAGAAAATAGGTGCACACACGGATGCTCGAAATGGTCGACAGCATCCTACGAGAAAAGTTGATAAAGCTTTGGAATATGCATAAATCCTGTTCGAAGAACATTTTAATTGATTGAAATTATCTCGATCGAAATTTTTAAAAATTATACTTGAAATATATTGTTCATTGCAAATGTATCGAATATTCGGAAGAATGGATTCTAAGATTTTCCGTCGATTTATCGTACGACGAATTAATTGGTAACATCGTTACGGATATTATTCTTGGACCGAATACTATCCACCAGAATTTCCAAAGTTGATATAACAGCATTCACGGGACGGGAGAAGTTATATACACTAACAATTAGTCGGGGTAAGGAAAGTTGTCAACCCCCCTCTTCGGTGGAATATTTATGAGTGTACTTGGGTAGGGGGTAAATTGAGGGAAGCATAGTCGTTTATCAACGAAAGGATAAATGACGCGATGGAATGTTTAGATTTTTGCGTAAAAAGTATTTCTTTTAAATTTGCTACATCAGTGGATAGTACCTGTTAGAAAATCATCAGTTGAAAAGTGTGGAATCAGTTGTGTATGGATAATTTAAATTAAAGATTCCGATATATAGAACGAAAACCGACGCCTTAAATTCTTATCGCTAAAATTAGAAATGCCTGTTATTAAAAATTCTGAAAGGACTTGGAAAGTTGCAGTCTCGCAGTTAAATGACACGACACGATTAAGTGCTCTGTATGCATATTCATGCAGTTGAACATTACCATACGGTGGGTCGGAAGGGCGAGAAAAAGAGAATCCGTGAAACACTTCTTTCGCCAAAGAAAGTGAAAACTCGTTAGCAGGCTGTGTGCGCGGGACAAAGGCGTACATTGGAACGCTTACTTAGAAAAAAAGAGAAAAAAAAAAAAGAAAGAAAGAAAATAAACGCGTAATCTTTTCAATATATGTAATCTCGATGTATGCGCACAAATATTTTTTTGTTTCGATTCTTTTAACGAGAAAATTTCAATTTTTTTTTTTTTTTCTTTTTAAATTTAAGCGATTCGAGACAAAACGAATAATACAACAAATGTCTATTCTTGCGAGTACAAAGGAACAGGGACAAAAATAGATTATCGTGTATCGTTTTATACGAAGTTGTACAACTTCCGACAACATCGGTGTACTAGCTTCGTCATAATAATATAATTTAATAAAGCCATCTTAAGATAAATGAGTTATACCGACAAAACAAACGAAAACTGAATTGTGCGCATATTCAGTTGATAAAACTAATTAACAAGATAACTACGCCTTCGTGAAATTGGCTTTATTTTAATTAAAATCCATATTTATTATTAAATTTTGAGAAATACATAGGTATTTATATAAATATTTTTTTTATGACAAATAATATATCATTATACGCTTCGTCACTTTGCTCACAATTGTGGAAAAGAAATTGCAAATTTTTCTCATTAATATCTACTTCGGAAGATAGTGGAAACCATGCCATTGAAGTGACTTTTCGATTCGATTCTGATTGTCTCAATCCGTTACTGAGAAGGACTCAAAGTTTTACTCTTTATGGAGATTATAAACCGCGAACTATTTCCTCGCGTCTTCCATTGTGTCTAGAATTTGGAAAAGATTAGCGAGAATGCGAGCGAGAAGCGACAAGAAAGAAACTGGTAAACGACGAAAAATTACTTTTCCTTTGCACGACGATATCTCGAGAACCGAGAGTCGTATCGAGATAAACGAAAAAGTATTTCAAAGAAGAAAGTTCCACGCTTCCAATGATCGTTCACTCGTCGATAAAAATTCATTATCTTGAAAGTTACAGCGATTCAAAGTTTTTCTAATTTTAATCCGGTTTAATTCTCCCAAGCCTTGCGCTAGATCCTGCCAATCGACAAGAGCTTGTTCAGACGCAATAAAGAAGCGTAGTATAAAATAATAGAGCGAAAAACAAACGTTCGAAAAACAAAGTTGAGCACCGTGAATTTTATTTGGCAATATCGTTAAAGAGCGGTTAAACGCGCAGCTATTATTCGCGCGTGCTAATATTCTACGTTTTCGCAGGCATGTGCATGCTTTTTCTAACGACTACACAGGAACCCGACACCGTGAAATTTCCAACCGATGAAAATTTCAGTTATCGCATACCCATTCCCGGACTTTGATGCCCACCACCCCTCTCCTCCCTAACCCTTGAAATTCTAGTTAACTTGTGTGACGGCGACTGTGAACAACCATTTGGGAAACTGTATCGACAAAGCGCTTACTGTTCGTGCGGTTACTTTTGCCGGATAAGAATTTCAACTGCTTTTTAATTTATAATTTTTCGTTCCGCCTTCGCGTCAATTCGTTTCGATATTGAGAACGAAGCGGATGAAGAAAGGAAATAATTCAAATTCTTATGGATTGCGATAATGATTACCTCGTTTCTTATGCTTTAAGAACAAAAATTACTTGAAAGAGAAGACTTTTATTTTTGGACTAATCTTTAATACTGAACTTCATTAAACTTTTGTACGTAAGAAGCAATTTTCGTAGTTTTTAAGCTACGATATAAATATTGGTCACGATATACCAGCATTCAACGTTTCGATGCTGTTTTGTACGCGTCCTTCCACGTACATTTTAATAAAGCCTCTTACGAAAGCTTCTCATAAATCGGCTTTAAGACATCGTGTACAGCTTTATGCAGGGGGAAATTCTTGATTAAAATTTTCAACATAATTTTACGCTACGTGTAGGAATCTATGAACGCGCGTTTTAAACGTTTATATTGTTGCATAGCCACGAGTTTTTTTTTTAAATTTTGATGTTTATATTTTTTAGAGGATAAAATGTTGTACAAAAGGTTATAGAAATTTTTGTTACAGGTATTTTATGGCGAATGATTTTTCCAATTGATGAAATAGCAAAGTTGAATTTATCAATTTTATCCAGTTTTGTTTCCAAAAGGTTTTCTTTCGCGTCCTTTCATTTCTACCTTCAATTTTGAAGCGAATTGAAAAAAGCTGCGCTATGATTTTTGAACGGTGTTGTACACAAACTCTTAATAGAATCTGTTTATAATTCTCGAGCGGAAAATTTTTATGAAATCCGTAGATGACTTTTTCTTTTTCCATTTAAAAAAAAAAATTTTTCACTACACTTCGTTTGCTCGAGTGAATGAAATTGGGTAATACGGAAAGAGAGAAACATACTTGAAAATCATAACCAGTTGGCCAGTTGGCGCAAAACGCGAATGTGAAAATTTTCACTCGGCAAAAATTTCTGTTCCTTCTACGCTTCCAACTTTTTCATTTTACATGGCGACGAGAGACTATCGAAAACTCCGATGACAAAGTGAACACGAAACGTGATGTCAAACATTGAAAATCGACAAGAACTTTTCTCCGAATTTGCATATTCCTGCCACTGAAAAAAAAAAAAAGAAAAATAATAAAATAAAATAATTCAAAAAAATGTTTCCGTTCGTTAGGCAGAACGTGAAACTCTCAAAGGTGAGAATGTTACATACGAATTTCGAAATCTTCGCCGGATCAAATTTATTATTAACTTGTGGAAAACATTTTTAACCAAATTCAAGAAAAATATGATAAAAGTAACGTGTTTATACGTGTTTATAATATTATCTCGTTCAACAACTTTCCACTACCTTTTCCAATAACTTCTGCCTCAAAGTATTCAATCTTTTTCCCTATTAAGAAAGTTTTATAAATTATCACAAAAACGTTCAACAAACAGTAGGCCGAAATAGAATTGAACATTTCGAATATTTTTTCCTAATATCCCTCTTGCCTGGTCATATCTCAAAGATTATTACAATATTATTACCCATATGATAAAAATTATTATTTTACAGCTTCCGTCCTCGACGCAACGTCCTCGAATCTCTCCAATTTAAGATTAAAATATAAAAAAACCCCATTGGAACGAATGAAAATCCAAAGTCCATCCAGGAAGAAGCGAAATGGGGAAATAGGAATAAAATCACGAAACGTCGCGAAATATCGCACGTTATAATACGTTTCACGATACACGCGGATATTACACGGTACGCGAAATTCAGGTTCCTATGGAGAGGGGGGGGGCCAGCGGATCTCATCTGAATATTTTACACGCCACCGCAATGCCGGAGGGGGTGTCGCGCATGCCGACCTGTCGATGCATAAAATTTCACGTCGCATCTTCAGACATTCTCAAAGAAAATGAGAGTGAGTACTGGCTACCAAAAAAAAAAAAAAAAAAAAAGAAAAAAGCAGAGATAGAGAGAGGAGACTACAAGAGGAAGAGGAGAGAGAAAGAATAAAAGGAGGAAAAAGAGGACGGGGAAAATAGAAAAGTTAAGGGGGCGAAGGGAAGAATTGCGGAACAAATGGAATGGAGGAGGAGGGGGGAGAGGAGAGAGGAAAGACGCCTCGCAGGGATCATGCGCGCGGTTCAAGAGTTAAGAAACTTCGCAACGGGATCGAGTTTGAAACGTGTCTCCTAGGATCGAGCGAGTGTGGCGCTGCGTGCCGCTGCCACATTCTTGCATAATCCTCGCATTCGTTCTAACGGCGAGGGGGGAGGGGAGGGGGATATCTCCCGTCGAG
>NW_006263400.1:574438-579846 GCF_000469605.1 Apis dorsata
CTCGCATTTTTCACCACTGCTTTCACGATTATTCTCGACGTGAAACGTCAAACTTTTGCCGTCGAAATTGCGAGTGTACTGGAAAAGTGGCAGAGGCTCGAGATGGAAGAAGCACGAATATTCTTATTTTCGATTATATAATTTTTAAAATAGTAAATTTAAAATAGTAAATTAACAATAAGGGAGGAGAATGGGAAAAAATGCGATTGTGTAATGAAAGGGAATGATTATATGAGGGGATGAATTTTTTTTCGCCCCTCTGAAGAGAGAATTAAACTAACACGGTATCGCGAGATACGGGGCTAATTAAAACACTTGCGCCCTTAAAGTCCAAAAAAAGGTGGCAAAGGTGGTCGCAGTAAAGGGGACTTTTCTTCTTTCTTCTACACCGCTATAAAGCCGATACGATCCTTATAAACTGGCACCAAATAATCTTATTTTATTAGGCTACGAAAAAACGAAATGGAATAACTTTTATCCTGTTTCCAGAAAAAATAAGAGGTGTTTGCCAGTGAACGTGTTAATCCTATTTGTTTTACGCGCGATTGTGGATCTTTCCTTAAGTAACTTATCGATACAATTAATCCTTCGTAACCATTGTGTATCGTGGTTGTACCTTGCTTCTTGTAAATTGATTTCAACAAGAAACCTTTATAAAATTTCTCCGCAAAAAATATTTTACGGGTCACGATTTAAGAGATTAAGGTAAAATAAATAAGGTATATAAATAAATATTTTGCATATAACTGAAAATCAACAAGATTTTCTTATCATGTTACCAAAGGAAATTAAAATTCTCGGTTTTGCTCAAAGGATCGCACAGAATAAAAGAAATACAGCATTAAAATTTTTGTTTCCTTTACTTAAAACTAGAATTGATCTATTTTATTTATTTTCAATTATTTTAACATTGTGTTACAAATTTATTTTAATTTACTTAAAAAAATTACAATCTTCTTTGTCGTTGCTCCTTTTATATCCAACAAAACATTGTGAAGATGTTCCTTCCTCGTTTCAAGCTCTCAAAAACTTTCTTTTCTGTTTGCACTTCCTTCTACCGAGTCTTCTTTCCCTTCTTTTGTTCGCAATACGGTACAACAAATATAATATTTAATAACCATGAATTTGATCATTGAAATTATTCATTCCGCTTGATTCAATTTCTAAACATTCCGAAACATTTCTTGCCTTAAACCCTTGCTAGCAACCCCTTTTGTATAATTTTCCTATCTCGTAAACAGTCACAGATCGTCCAAGATTATCAGCCAACCAATTTTGAATCTGCTACGATGCTAGCATGCGACTGAACGCTGGCATAAAAGGCAGGGAGGGAGACAGATGCACGAGATAAGAACATTATTTTTTTTAGATTGATGAGTCCTAAACTTTTAACCATCGAGGAGCAAAAGTACCGAGAGGATTGGAAAACTCGATAAAATTTTTTTTTTTAAACGATAAAACTGTCCTTCTGGATACGGCAAACGAATCGAGGGGGTGCGTCGTTCGTAAATTTATTTTTCGCCCTCCTTCTCGCGAAAATACGTACAACTCCCCAACTCGCGCTTATACAAAGTTCGACGGTAACGAGAAAAGCTTTCTTCCCTGGAAGAAATCTTGTTTTCTTCCTTCGAGGATCCAGAAGATTTCGTAAGGGTAAGTGTTGGCAACGTTTTCACGTTGAACGTTCGTATAATTCGATTGCAATGACTTTTCCACGACAACACCATTAAACAATGGCTGCTCCTTTTTTCGGGATTTCGTCGAACGAAAGTGTCTTGTTCCTTGTTGAGAAATCCATATCCAATAGTTTCTCGAATTGTCGTAGATCGATGTAATGGATATATGGGAAATAATAATAATAATAATAATATTCTCCACGATGCTCTTTTTCTCGAGCATCCATGAAAAGATTGTCTCGTAACGACCGAGCCATTTTTGGCCAGCCCCTGCACAAGATAGATCGCCCAGTCGAGGTTTCTTCGTTCTATTTTCCAGCGTGAATTGTGGAACATCATAAGCGTCGGATGCTCTTTTATAACCCATTTTTTCCCTCTATAACTTGTTCGATCGCCATACTTTCCTCTGGACCGCACAGCTTCGAGGTCTTCCCCCTCCCCCCTCTGATAATTTCGAGGCGTGTTTTCTCTCTGGAATGCAATGGATTAAATTTCAAAATTTTTTTTTACAATACAAATATAAAATCGTATAAAGTCAAATTGTGATTAATTGAACGGGTAAATAAATTTAGGTATATTCTCTCAGTGGATAAATTCTTCTTCTGTTTATTTTTATGAATAAATCGTATCTCTATTTTGAAAATATATCTTTTCAAAATATACTCATCGTACGCAACGATGTAACGCGCAAGCAGTCGATAATTATTTGGAAGGGGGCGTATCTCATCGATTCCCAATTACGTTTAATAGATATTAAATATTTACATTCCGATGAAACATCAGGGAAACGATGAAATACTGCGTAAAAGCAATGAGAGTACCGTACTTACCGTAATGGATTCTCCAAATATAGATCGAAATCGGGGATGAAATCACCGACTCACAATACATCGAAAAATTTTCCATACTCTCTCTTTCTCTCTCTCTCTCTCTCTCGAAGAAAAAGTAGCATAGTTTCCACTATTGTGGAAATAGATTGAATCTAATTCGTATATCATTTTAAAAGAAACAAGGATATCCAATTTGATCCAGTTACCCTTTAATTTTAACCAACTTTAATATATTTATATATTATTATATTAATATTAATATAATATTTACACGCGCTTATATTATTCTACTATTCAATTATTTTTCGTAAAAGTATGTATTTTTAGAATATCTGACTGATAGGTATTATTAACGAAGTAATATTCACTTTCAGGTAATTAAGCGACGTTCTTTGATGGTCACCTTCAGTGCAGTGTCCACTTAAGATACTCTCGCACGAGTTTTATTCTCAAATGGATTAATCGATATTTTATCGTCCATATATTATTCTTTCCATCATAGATGCAGTGACAAGACTATTACTGGTAGTAAAGAGAATTTACAATTATCATGTAAGTTTATGTAGCAATAAAGCAATAAGGGAAACTAGTTTTTTTTTTGTGTTACAAAAACAAAAAGAATATATCATTTATATAGCAAAGAAAATGTGCTCTTATAATTATTTACAAATATGTAAGATGCTTTGCAATAGAATATAATATTTAGAAGCTTATATACTAGAATTTATTATTAAAATGTTCACAAATGATCAAAGAAGCAAATTTTGAAAGAATAATGAAAGCTATCTTTTCAACTTTCTTAATTTAGATACATTTATTTATAAAATATATATATATAAAACAAATCTCAGTGATCTTGTACTGGAAGAAATATAGTTAAATAATCTTTTATAACTATTTCAAATTGTTTGAATAAAAAAGCTATAAAAGAAATATAATGGAAAAGAAAACTTTAAATTGGTTTCATTAGAAAAAGAAAAAAACAGTAAAGTATAAGACAAAAAGAAAAAGAAATCTAAACGTAAAAACTTTAAAATTATGCTACATAAGATGCATTCAAATAAAATCCACTATAAATTTATCCATAAGAAATATATTAAAATATATTATTCATATCCCATTTTATTTATTATATTTATAATAAAAAATGATCAAAATAATTAAAAATAATATTATAATTGTATATTTTATACTAGATATGCAAAATAATTTTAGTAAATACACTTCGTTACGATGCAAATGCACTCTAGTGGTGAAATATCGAGAGTGCATATGAGAGTCTCTTATGATATTACGTAGAATTCAATATTTTCGGTTAATAACAATTTATAACAAAAATTTGTTAAATTATTATATAAAAATTGTCCACATTCTTATCTTATTTATTTCATTTACTAATTTTATATGGAATACTATTTTATTGTTAATATGACAAGAATTTGAAAGATTAAGATTCGTGAAGAATTAAATTAACAAAATTACATTTGAAACGTCTTTTGCAATCTTCGAGCATTCTCTTAATCTAATACAACGAAATCAGTTCCATTCTTTCGCTACTTGACCCTTGTCTAACTTTTGATACATTATTTCTTGCGGCACAAAAGTTTCTTCAGATTCTGATTGTGCCTACAACATGAGTTTTCTCTGAGAACAAATAACAATGACAGATCGTAACCAGTAGAAAAATTATGTATATATATATAAAGTTCTTTACTCGAAAGTCCTTGCGATAAATCCTCGTACAATGTGCGTTGTTCCCAACATCATAGTTTCATCGTAAACTTCAACTGAATAAATTATACTCGACCAGGTATATCCTTAAGTGAAACATAGATTAACAAATTTTATACCTTACTTTCTGTGTTAACGAAAAATCAGCTTGTTCTACGTCAAAATAAAGATAAAATTCATCCATGATATATAATAACCTCAAGAGGAGACACACATTTTGAAAATTTACTCGTGAAACATTTATCAGTGGTTTAAAAAATTGTCATCTAAAACAACGGATTCTACAATTATCTGCAAGAAGCAGATAACTTGGTAATTAAAAATCTATTTTGAAAACGTAAATTTACTTCTGAAAATATTCAATATTCAGTTACGAATATCCCATTCTATTTGTGTAATATTTTTAACAACAACAAATGAAAAATACTCGACGATAAATTGACAATATTCGTGCAACTATTCGATACTCGAATATGAAACGTGAAATCTAGAAATCACTATATATTGACTATTAATTATCGAAAGAAATGATCCCGTGTTTATCAAGAAAGTTTCGTAAAGAAAAAAGAAAAAGAAAAAAAAGAGAAAGAAAGAGAGAAAGAAAAAAGGATCCACGTTAACCTAACGGAAATTGCACCGCCGGAAGCGGCACGAAAGTGCTTCATAGCTGAGCTGGATGCAGGGAGAAATTACTTTTACTCTGAAACCGAACTGACCTCACGAAGATCTCAAAATTAAATTTACCCGATTGCTCAACTGAAAATCTTTTCCCCGATATATGCAACGTTCGAATGTCGTCCATCTAATCGATCGAACAAATCCCTCGTAAAGCCTTTGTGAAAAAATTACGAGCCAGCAAATTATAGAAAATGTCAGAAATATTCGATTTCTTTTTTGTCATTGGCATCATCGATTTCAAAAGGAATATACAATTTCACGTGTGAAATTCCTATTTGACGGGAGGAACGAGCTTTTGACGTGTAACCACCAAGCTTTTGATTAAGCTTTTTATTTCACTTTTTCGTTTTAAAGCTTTGTGAGAAATTTCATTTCATTTCACTTATTGCTTTCAACTGTAATCTTGAGAATCTTCCTTTAATGTATTTGATTAAAATTTTAATAACATTGACATTACAAAAAAAAAAAAAAAAAAAAGAAAAAGAAAAAAAAA
>NW_006263400.1:580086-585809 GCF_000469605.1 Apis dorsata
CAAACATTACTCTCACGATGCTCATTTCATTCACCAATGCCAATTAACGCAAAACAGATATACAACTCTTATTATCAAGTACAACAATAAACGTCACGAAACGTCCTGTTCACGTTAGTTAGGGCTATTGTGCTCTGACTTCGGTTCTTTTACACATTTGAATGGCGTGTGGTCAATGCTATTACGTTGAAAACGCTTTGAAACGCTTCCGCTATATAAACAGTTGCATCGCTTGTCTTCCGTCGACAATACTGTCCTTTCTTCACCGTCGGCCATTATAAATTACCTTTGTCTTCCTCGTTAGACTATCGTTTCGCCTTCATCGTGTTAGTTTATCCTACCGTTCCATCTTTCTTACAATCTAACGCATTCTCTATTCTTCTTAAATCTAAAAAAAAAAAAATAAAAAAAAATCTTCCATCAAAGAAAATAAAATCATCTCTCGAAATCTTTATCTATATCTATATTTTTTTTCTAAAATTTAATTTCTTTTCAGTAAAGAAAATAACACGTATTCTTTTAATTTTTACGTTACGTAACGCATCTTTTCCGTAATTTATAATTCCGCGAGAGAGAATATTATTCCCGACGACGAGCCACCCAAGGAACGCATAAAAAACTGAGCAACAGTTACGATCTCGAGACACGATTTACATTACACCGAGAATAGTCTTCTGAATGCTATAGTGTATTTTCTAAGTAAATGAAACGTGATACGAAGTTGACTCGAAGGTTATTAGGTCAAGGAAACATTCTCGAAGTTTCTCCTTCATCCACTTTGCAGCACCGTCGCGTCACGTCGGTTTACTCCGCAACATTTCCTACATTTCGAACGTAACCCGATACATCTACCTACGTTTCACGCATGCGCAATGTGCGTAGCAACGCTATTACGTTTAAACTTAACGTTTCGTCGTATTGTTTGTCATATTATAATTTTAAGAGATTCAAATTTATAAGAAATTCGGAAAATTGCATTACACGATATATTTCCATTGAAATTCGTAGGTCGGATACGTCGAAACGTTTAATCTTGTTCGAGTATAATTCGAAATTTTCGCGTGCTTGTAAATCTCATTACGCGTATCATATGTAAGCCAATTACTCGCGATTGAATTAACGATTTGAGACGAACTCTCTCAACGCGTTTGCGCGCATACGTTTAGACAATTAGTGAGAAAAATAAAAAAATCGTATTTTCTTTCCCCCTCGAAAGTAATACGAAGAAGAAGAAACGAGAAACGTTTTAATTCGTCGCAGCGATGTCGCATTAACGAGCAAATACGTTCCCTCTGATAAGTAACGAACTTCTATTCAAAGATACGAAAATTACTTTTGAAAGATAAATAGCTGGTTTCCACTTTGGGAAGGAAGAACATATACTTAAGGGGAAAGAGGATTCCATTTGTTACACACAGGGGTGAAAGACAAGCCGCTTAAAAACAAGAGTCTTTATTTGCTTAACAGTGAGCACACAGGTCCAGGTGAAATCGTAAAATCGGTTTACAAACGAGCATAGGTTACGTAGGTGAAATCTCTTCGATTCTCCTTGCTTTAGATTTATTTTTACGTTACGTTTAAAAGTACGATCGAAGCTTTACATTTATTTTCCAGGGATGGTAATTCTTTCCTTCCATGCCGATAAAATTAGCAAATTCGTTCACTATGAAGTGGTTCGATAACGATCACTCGTCCTCTCTCATTAATCTCATCTTCATCTTCTTCGATTCTCGTCCTCTTCTCATCGTTGATCAAGCTTCGATTTCGACGAGGGTATACAAAGGGCTGGTTGAGAGAAGTTTGGCTCTCAATTACGTGTCAATAAACAAATTCTTCGCAATTCGTTCGCTCGAACGATCCATCCACGATGATCGAAAAAGAAGAAGAAGATAACATCGCTTCCTTCGAGCTTTGTCAATGTCTATAGCGACAAAAAGGGTTTACAACCTCCTTTACATTCCTCTATTATTGGGAATAAAAGCAAACGTTTCCACTTGACCCAGATTTCTTTCGTGAACGAAAGAGTGATTTTTTTTTTCTCCTCTCTTCTTTTCTCATCTTCCAAGGGAGAAGAAAAAGCGTGGCAATTTTTTCCTCGAAACTCCCTTTCGAATTCAAAGAAGAACACGCGCGACGACTTCATCGAACGACCTTTCATGATGTAATTTTATTAATATCGCGAAAGCTATTGTGGAAATTCTCTGCTTTTTTTTTTTATTCTTCACCTGCTCCTGTACTCAAACGTAATTTAATTTGATCCTTGCTCGAGAGAGATGGAGGAGTTTGTTCATTGTTCGTTGACACGCGGCCTGAAATATTTTAAATAGCCAACTGGAAGCCTCGTGTTTTATGGTGAATTCAATCTAAATTAACATTTTCATTCGAGAATTTTCTTTCGTCGCCGCGTTACATCATTCCATCACGCTTTCAAACATACATATATATATATATATATCCCTTCAACCTCCTCTATTTATCTCTCTCTAATTTCAGACTTTTCCCTCTCCTTTTCTCCTCGTCCACCGGATCTCATTTTAAAGGGCAATGAGAGGGGAGGGGGACTCGAAGCAGTAGAAGGAAATTGCAACTCACGGAAACCTTTCTGCTATATATTCCACGTAGCTACGTAGCATCGTCATGGAGATATCGCGCTTCCAACGATTGTTATATAAGTTGCAGACAATTTTGCTTCCACTTCTTTCGTGACCATCCCCCCCCCCCCCCCCCGCGTGTTCCATTCTTATTCCACCACTTTCTCCTTTTCTTCCACAACAATCGCCCTTGTTATCTCAACGGCTGCTTTATTCGTCGCCCTCCACCATTCATCCGTTTTTATTTCAACGCGTTTATAGTGAAAAGTGATCACGGGTCAAGAGAAAATTGCCCCTAACTTATGACATAACCTTTCAAGGGTTTATATATTTATATATATATATATATATATATGTCGTGCTTGTCATAAATCGTGTACATATTTCACGAGTTTTCCGCGTGTATAGAGCTCTGTCGGGGCGACTAATGCACCTTTTGATGGATGCATTGTGCGACCAAAATTCTTTTTCGGTTCTTTGTTGATTTATTTAGTAAGTGAAATGGAAAAAGAAAAAACAAAAGGGTTAAATGTTGTTGAGATTGCGATTTTTTTTTTTTTATATATTTTGTTTAGAAAATTCGTCGTTATTGTTATTATTATTCGCTCGAGCGAGTTTTATTTACAAAAATTTCAAAATGTCACGCGTGAAACGATTATTTTTAATATTTTATATATGTACAGGTTTATACATACAATTTCATATTTGTTATATCGTATATTGTACAAAAGGATTTTTAAATCAGTTTTTACTTAACGCGTTAACAAAATTGACGCAATTTATAAATTTTTAACGCACGAATTTTGTTTTTTTTTTTTTTTTCGTCCTGAATAAAGTGTAAACAGAGTAAAATTTTATATATGAAATTTAATTAATGAAATATAACAAATTGTTTCCCTTTTCTTATATTTTGTATATTTATAATATATGTCTTGTTCAAATTATCTCTTTTCTTTTAAATTTAAATTCTTTTCGAACATTATGATTTCCTTTTTTATCTCACCGACGAGTATAACGGGGAGAAATTAAGGCAAATGTATGTGGCAGTGAAATTAAAGGATCACGAAAATTTTCGTTGGAAAATTGAAAAACTATTTGTCTAACGTCAACTGCATACTTTTCATTTAAAGTATATAATAAAAAGTATAAACCAAAAATTTCTAAATTAACTTTTCAGTAATCTTTATAACAAGGGGAGGAGGAGGGAGGGAGGGAGGGGGAGGAGGAAAGCTCGCTTTTTCTATTTAAAAATTATGAAAAAAAAATTTGTTTCGAGCCACGAAAGCTCCAAAGTCCTTTATTTCAAGGGAATTTCATGGAAAAATGGAATATCTCGCGTAATTGAACAGTAAGTAATGAAAAAGAAAGTTGTTCCAGTCGTGCAATTTCCAAATGTCACGAGAGGCAAGGCAGGAATGGCAATGCTAATCAACGTGAATGAACACCCGGCCACAATTACAGGATTAAACTGAACGTCAAATTTACAATAACCACGGTGAAACTATAGTGAGTATCAACAATTTCCTCCAATTCCTCTTCCAATTCTATTGCATTTATTCCCCGTTTTTTTCATTTCTCTTTCAGAGCGGCTACCTCGTGGAACGAAAATCTACATCGTACAAATGTACCAGGTATGCCATGTAACTTTATTATCTGTACATCTCGCTTGTTTGTGGAAATATTAAAAAATGTTTCGAACAAAAGTTAAATGATTTTAAGGGGGGCATAATACGGTATAATTACTTTTTTTCTTAGACGGATGCGTAGAGGTAATGCGAAGGTCAATTTTATTTTTTTAAAAAGAATCATATATTTTTTGATGCATACGTAGATATATTATATAATTCCATCTTCATGCATTAAAAAATACGTAATTTCTTTTAAAACAACAAAGTTGACCTCTACAAATCCTTTATGCGTTAACCTAGGAAAAAATGAATTAAATCAGAATATTGTCTGCTTGAAATCATTCAACTTTTATTCGAAACATTTTTTAATATTACGAAAAATAAACGAGATATTTACAGATATAAAGTTATGTGAGACACCCAGTATATTTCCGTATCCTGTAGAATTAAAAAATGTATTACTGTATTGCTGTAGCAGCTCAGGTAAGTATAGAAAAGGTAGGTAACTCTAGAATTAAGAAAACTGTTGAAAAAAATAATTAAAAAACAAAAAAAACAACAGCTGTAACAGGTAAGTATTTTAAGGTAAGTATACAAAATTTTATATAAATTATTGTTTTGCGAAATATTAAAAAAAATTAACGTGCCACCTCCTGTCCAATTATATTCTCCTAATACAATTCGCCAAAATTTTGTTTGTTCAAGAATTTCAAAAATTCCAGGAATTTGACGTCATATTCAAGAAATGGCAAAATTCCTGGAAAAATTCCTCGAACGACCTCCTATCAACTCATGTTCTCCTAATACAAAGTCGAAATTTTAGACAAAATTTCGTTCGTTTAAGAATTTTAAAAATTCCAGGAATTTGACGTCATTTCTAAGAATTGCTGAAATTCTTGGAAAAATTCTTCGAACGACCTCCTATCAACTTATGTTCTCCTAATACAAAGCCGAAATTTTAGACAAAATTTCGTTCGTTCAAAAATTTTGAAAATTCCAGGAATTTGACGTCATTTCCAAGAAATGGCAAAATTCATGGAAAAATTTCTCGAACGACCTCCTATCAACTTATGTTCTCCTAATACAAAGCCGAAATTTTAGACAAAATTTCGTTCGTTCAAAAATTTTGAAAATTCCAGGAATTTGACGTCATTTCCAAGAAATGGCAAAATTCATGGAAAAATTTCTCGAACGACCTCCTAGCAACTCATGTTCTCCTAATACAAAGTCGAAATTTTAGACAAAATTTCGTTCGTTCAAAAATTTTGAAAATTCCAGGAATTTGACGTCATTTCCAAGAAATGGCAAAATTCATGGAAAAATTTCTCGAACGACCTCCTAGCAACTCATGTTCTCCTAATACAAAGTCGAAATTTTAGACAAAATTTCGTTTGTTCAAAAATTTTGAAAATTCCAGGAATTTGACGTCATTTCCAGGAAATGGCAAAATTCTTGGAAAAATTTCTCGAACGACCTCCTATCAACTTATGTTCTCCTAATACAA
>NW_006263400.1:585838-595165 GCF_000469605.1 Apis dorsata
CTTGAAATTTCGAATTTGTCAAATTTTCGACTTTGTAACAGGAGAATATAATCCGACAAGAGGTATATTTTCCAAATTTTTATATTAAAAGAACACAATGTTTTGAAAATTTATACTTACCTATACTTACCTATACTTACCTTTATACTTACCTTTTATTTCCGCCATATTATCAGGAATTAATCATTTTTTATACATTTTACTTAATTCTAAGTATAAGGTGTCTCACTTTTATCATTTGAAATATCTCGTTTATTTTTCGTAATATTAAAAAATATTTGGGATAAAAATTGAATGGTTTCGAAAGGACTGTATTTCGATGTTATTAATTTCTTTTTAAATAAATGCATAAAAAAGTTATGAAGATCGATATTATTTTTTTAAATGGAATTATGTATTTTTTAATACACGAATGAATGTAACTTGTTATCCTCTATAAAAAAGTATTAAACCATATATGTCAAAAACTTATTGATTTAGAAGATAATTAAATATAATTAAATATCTTCTAAACTAACAGTTTCTCGTTATAAGTGATACAATACTTTTTTATAGAGAATTACATGACATATCTATTTATGTATTAAAAACCATATGATTTCATTGAAAAAAAATAACATCGATCTCTATAAATCCTTTACGCATACATTTAGGTAAAAATTAATAACATCGAAGTACAGCTCTCTTAAAATCATTCAACTTTTGTTCGAAACATTTTTCAACATCTCAACAAACAAGCGAGACATACCAAATGATAACGTGGCATACTTACCTAAAATACTTACCCGATATAGAAACCATTCGTCGTATCGAATTACTTATCCTCCTTTCCATAAAATCACCTCACCACGTAAATATAAATCCATAGATAACTCTTTCAATTATTGGTAATAACTGTATCTCGCGTAAAAATGGCCACGTAATTTCTACCCTTCCATCTAAATCTAAAAAAAGAAAAATTTCTCTTCTAATTCGAGCTTAAAACTTGAAACTTGAAAGAAAAAAAAAAAAGAGAAAGAAACGTAGAATTTTGCAAAGGAGTGGTACCACCTCTGTCTGCCACCGTTCTACTACTCGCGTAACCGTTTTGAAGACGTTCGCCCCTGAAGGTGTAACGTGGCAAAATAAAGAAAAAGACGAGCGACGGAGGCGACGAAAAGAGAGAGAGAGGCGAACAGCCTTCGGCTTTCACGGCCGTTGGCCATAAAACGCAGCCCCCTCTTCCCGCTGAAGCCGGCTTACGCGGAGCCCATTTAAGCTCGAGAACCCGGCCAACGTATAAAAGTCGTGCGTTAAGCGGCGAAATTAATTTCTCCGCTGGCGCGCGAGTGTTTTTTCAGCGGCGAGACGCCGGCGGAGGCACCGGCCCTTTGTCTCCCGTGGAAAACTTTCAGCTTTCCATTTTATAATTGTGGCGCGGCTGCCCAAAGTTGCACCGCCGCCGGAGACATCGCGGAATACACAGCCACACAGCCGGCGAAACTTGAAAACCGCGCAATTTTAAGCGAAAACCACCCACGGCATACAAAGTGTCCTCGTAATTATCTGCAATTTATGCTAACCTCCTTCCTGGGGCTGGGACGAGGCGCCTCGTTATAAAACGTATATCTTAAAACTTGCATCACTTTCACCGATTGTTAACACCGTTTCGTTTCTTCCCGCTCGATCGATACGGTGCTCACCTGCTTTATCGATCGATGAAAAGCGAATAATAATTTTTGCAATTACAAAAATCTTGGATCTATTTATACGATATATTCGAAACTTTTTTTTTATTTTTTTCCTATTCTTCTGTAAATCGTCCGTATTTTATTCTCGGTTAACCCTCTTTCCACGGACAATGGGGAAATTTTCAAAAAAAAAAAAAAAAAAAAAAGGAAAGAAAAAAAATAATACAACTCGCAAAGGGAACAATGCAAAATCCAATAATGCCTGGCGATTCGAGAAGAGAAAGCTCGGGACATTGTATTATTATTTTTGTGGTAGTGGTGACCGCAGCTTTATTCATTTCCTCCTTTTTTTTTCTCCCCCTCTTCCTCCTCCTCTCTCCCCAGTTTGAAGATTTGACTTTCTATAAAATCTGCATTGAAATCTGACAACTAGAGCCAACCAGATATTCAGATGCTTCGTTCAGTCACTCTTGTGTAATTGTTTAAGAGGGAGAGAAAAAAAAGAGGGGGCCAACTACGCAAAGAAATGAAAATAAAATAAAATGGCGGTAGAAAAGACGCTTTTAGCATAAGACCCTCATTTTTGTACGTGTAAAACAGCGAACTGAGAATAAGAATCGGAAAGAAAGAAAGGAGACGAGAAATTAATTATTAATACTAGTCGAAGAGGAAAAGTGTGGACGCATTAACAGCTTTTCGTATTTTCAATTAGAAACATTTTTCCTAGCGAGAAACGGAAATACGGAATTTCGATCAAATTAAAATAATAAATTTTTACGAAATTCGCGACATTCTATATCCAAATATAAAAAAATAATTTTTTTCAAAACTTTTACATGGATAAAAGCTCACTCGCTCAATTGACTGTTAAAAATTCTCAATTTTTACTTTTCCGCGATCGATTGAAACGAATGATGATTCTTCGATATTTTTATATTTCCAAAAAGAAAAAAAAAGAAAGAAAGAAAGTGATAATACAATTTCTTCGACAAATTTCAACCGACGAGTTGCGATAGAAGCAAAATAAAAAAAAGAAAGGAAAAGCGATTAAAAATGGCTAATGGTAAACTTGGAGAAAAATTAGAAAACTGAACAACGGGATATCGAAGATGGGTGTTAAAATTCGACTCGCGTAAGCGACTCACGAGTTCCATTTGGATGATGGAAGCTGGATACCAGGGAGCCGGTGAGCCGATCGGAGAAAAATGTTAGGCGCGTTCGGTAGCCGTGAAACATGGCGAAGTTGGCCGATAAGACGGTAAGAAAAGAGAGGGGGAAATCGCGGTGGTAAGGAGTCAAAGGATCGCGTGGCTTGGCCACGTGACCGGAATCCGACAAAGAGCGGCGAGATCCATCGATTTTAAAGTCGTTTACGAATTGGCTAACGTGGAAAGGCGGAATTCGAAACCTTTTGGAAATCTTTGACGGTACGTATCCTTTCGATGGAAAAGATTTTCTTCTTCTTTTTTTCTCCTATTCGAGCGAAGAATCGTTCCTCCTTCACTTTCGTATTTTATACAGCAATTTTATACAAACTAAATGAAATAAAGTCGAGTTTGCCCCATTAATTTCCGTGTTCAAATGGTTGATTAAAGCAAATTATCGTCCATTTCGGGAAGAATAATAAATTTGGACGATTAACACCTCGAACAGTTCAATTTTCTCGCGAATATTTTAGAAGAAGAGAGAGAGAAGATTTAGATTTTCATTTTCACAGGGACAAACAAATGGAAAACGAGCATCGGTCGATGGAATGGTTGATTAAAGCAAATTATCGTCCATTTCGGGAAGAATAATAAATTTGGACGATTAACACCTCGAACAGTTCAATTTTCCCGCGAATATTTTAGAAGAGAGAGAGAGGGAGATTTAAATTTTCATTTTCACAGGGACAAATGGAAACGAATTCGAAATTTTCTCATCCAAAACCTTTCGTAAATAAACTCTTTTTAAGGATTAGTAAGGATCCCTTTCACCTACGATTTAACGAAGAAAATTTATCGAGAAGGCGAAACGAATTAAGAGAGAATACAAAGTTACCCTCAGTGTTATCGAATTAATACTCGAGCAAAGGATAAACGATTCGACAATACCGATCGCAAAGAGCAAAAAAATGAGGAAAAGTAAAGTCTCAACCCTTGCTGGAGAACTAGGAAACAAGTTGAAAAAATTACGATTCCTTCCATTCGTTCCAATTCGAATTTTACCTGTATCTTCTGGATTTCAAGGAGCCTTCCCCCTCTTCAAGGAACCGAGACCCCTCTTCTTTCTAAGAGAGAGAGAAAAAGATAGAGAGAGAGAGAGGGGGTCGCGAGTTATTTGAATATTTGAAAGAGAGGGAAGTCAGAACTCAAAAAGTTCCAATTCGAATTTTACCGAGCCTGTATCTTCTGGATTTCAAGGAGCCTTCCCCTTTTCTTTCTAAGAGAGAGAGAAAAAAATAGAGAGAGGGAAAGGGGTCGCGAGTTTTGAATATTTGAAAGAGAGGGAGGTCAGAACTCAAAAAGTTCCAATTCGAATTTTATCTTCTGGATTTCAAGGAGCCTTCCCCCTCTTCAAGGAACCAAGACCCCTCTTTTTTCTAAGAGAGAGAGAGAGAAAAAGATAGAGAGAGAGGGAAAGGGGGTCGCGAGTTATTTGAATATTTGAAAGAGAGGGAGGTCAGAACTCAAAAAGTTCCAATTCGAATTTTACCGAGCTGTATCTTTTGGATTTCAAGGAGCCTTCCCCCTCTTCAAGGAACCGAGACCCCTCTTTTTTCTAAGAGAGAGAGAAAAAGATAGAGAGAGAGAGGGAAAGGGGGTCGCGAGTTATTTGAATATTTGAAAGAGAGGGAGGTCAAAACTCAAAAAGGGTTGGGAAATAACGATATAAATCGACGTGAATGGGGAGAACGAGTGGCCACTGAAAGCAACGGCCATAGGGAGGGGGAGTAGCGGTATCTGAAGAATGGTAAGTGGACCCATTGGGGGGAGGGGAGAAGGATATCGGGATAGGGAGAAAGGCGTAATGGCCGGATTTATTTTGGATCTTTACGATCCTGGTCGGGCACGAGGCGCTTAAAATAAGCACCCCCTCCCCAACTTCGTGCCTACTTTATTCGAACTAGCTGTTGGAAATTCACGACAGACCACCACCGACCCTCGACGACGACGACGACGACGACGACGACGTGGATCGGTCCTCGAAGCGGCTCACCTCGAACGTGTGAAAGGGGAGGGGATCAAGTCCTCGGCTGAATTTGAATGCATTACCAGAAGGGAATACATTATCACCGATCCGAGGAGACGGTCGATCCATTTCTCTTCCTTTCCCCTCCTCCCGATATTATTATTATTTATTTATTTATTTATGGCTGTCCTCATGAACACGCTTTTTCGTACAGCATTTCTACTTTCGAGAGCGCTTTCATCCCCGACGTGTACCGTGTACGACGTGCAACTATCCTATTCGATGAGCTCGATGATTTATGGACGTCGTGATAGATCGAAATCGACGGTGAACACAGAGTCGTTTACTTACTACTTGGATGGACGCCGAGTACGTTTTATCTCGAGGAATAAATATGACTGGGTAACGGGAACGAAGTTGTATTAATAGAGAAGAGGGGAAGGGGGAGTATTAGCTTAGCATGAAATTTCATACTGCGTGGTCAAGGATAGGAGGAGGAGAGTTTCGAAACGCGTTATCCTAATTCGTGGAAACAAGCTGGAAGCTTGTTAATGCTTTTAACTTGAGGCAAGTATAATTTTAAAAAAAAAGGGATCGTATCGCTTGTCGGAGGAAGCAATTTTTAATTTTACTTTGAGGGACGATTAATCATCTCACCGTGACGCAATTCGTGGTCTTATTTTCTTGTGGACGAGAAGCGAGCTTGATTGACCGCGGATCGGTCGTCCTTTGTTCAGTAATTGTTCGTGTAAGAGAAATAGGGAAAGGAAGGGAAATACATAAATAATTGCGCGAAAAATTTGGAAATTGGTTACGGCAACTCGAAGAAAAGAAGCATCGATGATGATTGTAATTTGCATTGTTTAAAACTGGTTGGTTAACGCAGAGGCCGTTTATCGTTCAACGCGTCGAAACGATCCCCCCATGGCCCGTTCATATCTTTGAGCGGCGCGCTCCGCGAATAGAATTAATTTCCTCTTAAAATTATTGGAGCGGCGGGCGAAAGTTTATGGCGCGTCGTAACGGATAACGTTATCGTTCTCTCTATATACGAACAAATATACGCAAAAAATATGGAAATAAGGCGATCGACACGCAGACAGAACTTTAACTGTCGATGGAAAAAAAGAAGAAAAAAAGAACGTTTCAAGAAATTTTATCGTGAAAATTAAAATATTCGATCGTACAACGATCGTACAAATTCTCTTGAAAAAGTATGGAAATAAGACGATCCACACGCGCGGAGTTTAACTGTCGATGGAAAAAGAAAAAATACGTTTTCGAGAAATTTTATCGTGAGATTAAAATATCCGATCGATCGTGCAACATCTGTTCGATCTGTGGAGATATAAAAATATTTTACGAACAGTTTTGATTAATCTGTTAACGATACCCGCGTTTTTCTTTTTTATCGAACGAGCACTAGTTATTTTTGTGTCTCGCGAGTTCACTAGAATCTAGTTATTATCCACGAATTTCCACGAAATTCCGGTTCGATCGAATATTCGATACACGAGCTGGATTGCGCGAGAAGTCAAAGCTTCTGCAATTATCCTGGTATTTTGTTAGGGAAATTGCGACTTGTTGCAATTGTTTGCATTGCGGATAGAATTCCGCGAAGGACGTGCACCGTCGAAAAACAATCGTTTTCTAATGTGACAGAATTTCAACGGAATTTAAAAATCGTTTTATGCAGAAGACGTCGTTTATTATGATTCTTTCTATAATTATTTTTTTCTCCTCACTGTTGGTCAACGAGATCAACGAAAAGCAATTCAAAAATTTCCTGTATTACCTTATACAGAAATATTCGTACATTCACTGACCTCGCTCTAGTGATAGATGCCGCCCGAATCGATGCATTTCTTCCACGGATCGAGGCGGAAAGAAAGAAATAGGTCACGACACTTTCTCAGAATTTCAATTCCGATCAATCTATCTCCTCCGCTTTTTCTCAAACAACGTTTCAAAGATTCTCCTTTCCCTCGAATTCCCTTCGATTCAAGTTAAAAAAAAAAAAAAAAATTACAAAACTCGAGAAGATAATCGATAAACACGATCGAGCATTCTCGAAATGGGTCGAGATTTTTCATCGCATCACGTTTCGAACACGTATAACCAATTTAAACGCAACACTTTGTCGATGCTAAAATTGTTTCAGATGCGCACGTGTCGTACAAGCGACCGTAGTTTCGCATCAATCGTGAGGTAAATACAACCCAACAATCGAATGGAATACCGGTTGCAACACAGGATATCGTCATCCGTTAACCCCAATTTATCCCAAATTTTCGATCAACCGACAAAACTCTCCCCTCGATCCCTTTTCTCCTTCTTTTTTTTTCCATTTAATTATTCCAGAAAAGAAAACTGGAGTAAGCAAACAATCGAAATAAAGAATCCATCTTCGATATCGACCATCTCTATTTCCGTGGCTGATCCGATTTCGACGAGATTCGATTATTACACACATACGTGCTCGAAGAGGAAGAGGCCAAGGCTCTTTTGATCTTCCCCGTCGATAAACGGGGAAGAGAGTGAAGGAGAGAGGGGAACTGTACGCAGGCAAACCGATCGAACGCGTCTTGAGAGGGGATAGTGGAGGGGGAAGCTCGGTTGTGCGTCGCGCATCGTGCTCGCAACGTCGAGGGAGGGGGAAGAAAGTCGTGGACTCGGCTCGATCCGGGACTCGCCGAATTACTGCTTGGAACGAGCGTAATCCGTGCCAATGGACTTCCTTTTCCATTTTATCGTCCCCGCTTTGAACCCGCGTTCGTACCTGTTAGGAAAAGACGGGGGATGGGGAGTCTTGAGAAATTCGTCTTACCACCTCGTATTCTTCTTTTTCTTCTTTTCTATCCCAGAGTTTCTATCCTACGGGTTTGCTTTATTTAACCGCGTATCACTCGGATTTCCCTTTCTTCTTCTTTTTTTTCTTTTTTCGTTTCGAAGAATAAGAAGAGAAGGAAAAACTTCTGAAGAGCGTATCCTGATCTCTCTGATAAATCTACATACACGTATCTATGAGTTTCTTCTTTGTAGAGTAGAATCACGGAATGGAATGGCGGAAAGGTTTATTTTTTTATTTCGCTGTAAAAATTGTTTTTTTTTTCTCTCTCCACATCAACCTCGCGTTTCATAAAGCGCAAGTTTCCCCTCCGAAATTTTTATCCATCGATCAGCAATCAGATCGTAGATTCTTTTTTCCTTTTCATCCTTTCCTTTTCTTTCGCCCGAAAATTCATGAATTTTCCACGAATCAACGTATTGTCAAAGCGGTGGGGGCCGCTTTGTTGTCTTAAGGACTCAGCGGAGTTCGTTAGGAAACGGGTACATTGCGTTAGCAATTCAGCTTGGAGTGAACACGGACGACGCGGTATTTGCGCACATATAATTATTCAAATTCGCGTGTAATGAAATTTGGAAGTGGGATGTTACGTGGCGCATATTTGTCCGCAGGAATACGGTTAACAGGAAATTTAATTCGACGAAAAGAATCAACTTATCCGACTTATCCAGCGGTGGAACGTTTCTCGCGATGGAAATTAATTATTATTAACCCTTTGCACTCCAGAGGCCTGTCTCGCTCGAACCAGCAACTCCAGACTGGGTGCAGTTTCTTACGGCTAATTTATAATAATTTTACACGCATAAAACTCTTGTATTTTAATATTTTATGTATCTTTATGGATAAAATAAAATTTATTGAATATTAGAATCTATATTCTATATATTGTTGTTTTGTGGGATATTTTATGAAGCACATACCAAGATGCATCCTCGGTTTGTCAGAGCAATAGCACTTTTCTTTCTAACTTTTTTATCGCATAATTATTTATTTCATGTGCTATTTCATTAATAAGTTCATTGGTAAAAAATAGTTTCAAAAAATCTAATGGTGTATTTATATTCGAAGATACTTGCGGTTCTAGAAATTTTTCACAAATTGTGTTCTTCACATTTTCCAATTCATGTTATTCGAATTTTCGATATCCTCACTCGAACTATTGCTTTCATATTCACTATCTTTTTTATTCTTATTTTTCTTACACCTTTTATTTTATCTCTATGCTCGTCATTGCTTTCTCTATTATTAATTTCTTTACAAATAGAAGTAATTTTGTCATTCGATAATAACGAAAGGAAAAGAATTTCTTCACGAGGAATTTTTAAAATAAAAATGGAAAAATGTCGGTTGGGAAAAGATCATTGAAATTGCTCGTATTTTGATCATCTCTATGCTCGTCATTGCTTTCTCTATCGTTAATTTCTTTATAAAATAAAAGTAATTTTGTCATTCGATAACAACGAAAGGAGAATCCCAGCATTCGAAGAATTTCTTCACGAGGAATTTTTAAAATAAAAATGAAAAAATGTCAGTTGAAAAAAGATCACTAAACTGCTCGTATTTTGATCATCTCTATCATTGCTTTCTCTATCGTTAATTTCTTTATAAAATAAAAGTAATTTTGTCATTCGATAACAA
>NW_006263400.1:595454-600827 GCF_000469605.1 Apis dorsata
AAAGAATTTCTTCACGAGGAATTTTTAAAATAAAAATGGGAAAAAATCATTAAACTGCTCGTATTTTGATCATCTCTATGCTCGTCGTTGCTTTCTCTATCGTTAATTTCTTTATAAAATAAAACTAATTTTGTCATTCGATAACAATGAAAGGAAAATCCCAGCGTTCGAAGAATTTCTTCACGAGGAATTTTTAAAATAAAAATGGAAAAATGTCAGTTGGGAAAAGATCATTGAAATTGCTCGTATTTTGATCGAGCAAAGATTCGGCAGATATATTATTTTTCTTTTCGACCGACAAAAACGGCAATTTCCCTTTGGTTCGTACTAATATTTGGATATTTATATTTCATAATATCGCACGATATTTCAACGTTCCGATCGCTTTTTGGTTGTAGAAAATTAAATATTTAAAGGTAACAAATTGCATGCATAAATACAATGAAACGGTGCCGTTTATCGGATGTTTTGACTTCAATTAGCGGGATATTATTCATCCCGTTCGTTATACAGCACGTCCAACGCACCTGCTATAAGTCGTGGAGACGTGATATAAACTGTGATGGAAAAAAAAAAAAAAGAAAAAAAGAAATAAAACGATCATTAACCAGATGGAACGGATATTCGATCGATACGTAAGGACAATAATTTCAATTTTCCTTTTCGTTCTTCATAATAATAAAAAAAAAAAATTAATTCTTCCCCCCCTCTCCATCGATCGAGATTAAAGGAACGAGTTATCCGTTCCTCGAATCGAATTTTCGAATCGGGCGAAATATTTGACGCGGATGCAAATTCAAATTGAAATTATGCGCTGCAGAGGAGGTCAATATTCCGTGGAAGTAGCGGCGAATGTGCGTTTTCGCGTCGCGTGGGAGAAACAGATTGTTGGGATTGAAAAATAATAATTGAATTTTCCGCCGACTCGCGTGAAAACTCGTTTTAAATCCTTTCTAGCCGGGGAAAGGGCAGATTCCGATGATCTGCGGATATTGTCGTTATATTGTTGCCAAATCGAAGAATAATTCTCCTATAATTCTCTTTTCTTTTATTTCGAAACAAAATTCTGTGCCTTTCTCTGTTTTTCTATAGCGAAGAAAAAATCGTAGGGAACGAGTTTGGAGTATTTTCGCATTTTGAATTCGCTCATATTTCCTTTAATTAAGGATCGAATTAAAGTGTAAAATTTGATTTAAACATTGATTGAACGAGCCAAGGATCGAGTTTTTTGTGAAACTTGTTGTTGTTTTATTGAAATTTATTTCTGGAAAAAATTTTTGTTTCTTCTTTTTTCTTCTAAAAGATAAAAGATAAACGAGTTAAAAAGCATAGACTTACTTAAAGCTTTTGAAAAACTGCGAGCGAGTTAGCCCATCACGGGATTCACTTTTTAAATTGCAAAATAGCGCGGGATTGAGCGTGGAGATAGAAGGGAGCACTTGAAAATGCACAGTCGAGGGTGTAAGCAGTCTACCTAACGAAATTTTAGAGCTAATTATAAATGGATTTAAATTTAGATTTTTCTTTTTTTTTTTCATATTCTAAATCGCCCCCCTTCTCCCTTCTCTTTCTTTTCTATTTATTAGAGTCGAAATTTTTTTAGAAAGAGAATTTCCAAAGAAGAAATAAAATAAATCAGTAAAAAGAATTAGTACCGATCGAAGTTGGATGAAATTGTTTTTCATATTCCAAATCACTTCTCTTCTTCCTTCTCTTTCTTTTCTCTTTATTAGAAATTTTTTTAGAGTCAAAAGAGAATTTCCAAAGAAGAGATAAAATAAATCAGTAAAAAGAATTAGTACCGATCGAAATTAGATGAAATTGTTTTTCATATTCTAAATCATTTCCCTCCTTCCTTCTCTTTCTTTTCTCTTTATTAGAATCGAAATTTTTTTAGAATCGAAAGAGAATTTCCAAAGAAATAAAATCAGTAATTGTTTTTCATATTTTAAATAGCTCCCTTTCTTCCTTCTCTTTCTTTTTTCTTTATTAGAGCCGAAAGAGAATTTCCAAAGAAGAAATAAAATCAGTTAAAAGAATTAGTAGCGATCGAAGTTGGATGAAATTGTTTTTCATATTCCAAATCGCTTCCCTTCTTCCTTCTCTTTTTTTTCTCTTTATTAAAAATTTGTTTAGAGCCGAAAGAGAATTTTCAAAGAAGAAATAAAATCAGTAAAAAGAATTAGTACCGATCGAAGTTGGATGAAATTGTTTTTCATATTCTAAATCACTTCCCTCCTTCCTTCTCTTTCTTTTCTCTTTATTAGAATCGAAATTTTTTTATTTTTTTATTTTTTTATTTTTTTAGAAAGAGAATTTCCAAAGAAGTGATAAAATAAATCAGTAAAAAGAATTAGTACCGATCGAAGTTGAATAAAATTGTTTTTCATATTCTAAATCGCTTCCCTTCTTCCTTTTCTTTTTTTTTTTTCTTTATTAGAATCGAAAGAGAATTTCTAAAGAAAAAATAAAATAAATCAGTAAAAGGAATTAGTATCGAAGTTGGATGAAATTGTTTTTCATATTCCAAATTACTTCCCTTCTTTCTTCTCTTTCTTTTCTCTTTATTAGAAATTTGTTTAGAACCGAAAGAGAATTTCCAAAGCAGAAATAAAATAAATCAGTAAAAAGAATTAGTACTGATCGAAGTTGGATGAAATTGTTTTTCATATTCCAAATCGCTTCTTTCTTCTCTTTCCTTTCTCTTTATTAGAACCGAAAGAGAATTTCCAAAGAAGAAATAAAATAAATCAGTAAAAAGAATTAGTATCGAAGTTGGATGAAATTGTTTTTCATATTCCAAATCACTTCCCTTCTTCCTTCTCTTTCTTTTCTCTTTATTAGAAATTTGTTTAGAGCCGAAAAAGAATTTCCAAAGAAGAGATAAAATAAATCAGTAAAAAGAATTAGTATCGAAATTGGATGAAATTGTTTTTCATATTCTAAATAACTCCTCTTCTTCCTTCTCTTTCTTTTCTCTTTATTAGAGTCGAAATTTTTTAGACTCTAATAAAGACTCTTTTTTTAGACAAAAGAAATTTCCAAAGAAAAAACAAAATAAACGAGTAAAAAGAATTAGTACCGAAATTGGATGAAATTGTTTGAACCGATTTATAGAAATTGGATAACATACCGTTAATTGATTGGAAAAGTCAGCCAGCCAGGTCGCTTGATTAGGCCACGCGCGGCCATGATTTATGACACAGGCCCGATACCGATTTAATAATGCCGGTAACAGGTTCATTAATTAACGAAGGTTGGATCGATCGAGTCCTGTATTCAGATACATTTTAAAATATTTTTTTGTTAACTCGCGAGCAAACTTTATCTTCCTTGTAGATAGAAAAGTTAGGAGAGAATATAAGGCGGAGACAATTTAATAAAAACTTTACCAACAAAAACTTCTCGCCACTCTACTCGTGCACACAAATGTCGAGCATGTAAGCAAGAAGTTAAGCAGTTCATGTTTGTCAATTGGTTAACTTTCCCTTAACTTTATTTCCTCCCTCGTCGTCTTCGATCGTCTTCGATATAAGTATACGTATATATAATTCTCTCAAGATATTGCATAACAAGTTTCCAATTTCCCAAGTTTTATTATATCGATTTCAGATCAAACGATGATATCTCGAATATCGTACAATGCACAATCGTGTCGATACGACGAATCGTGTTATTAAACTAGGATCCGTATTTTGGTGTAACGGAAGTGGAAATGGCACGACCGATGGCGATGTTTCCCCTCCCCCTCCCCTCCCTATGGAAAATCTCCATGAATCAAATGCCGGTTGAAATAACGGTTCAAAATTGCGACAGCGAGTGGCGAAATTTCATTTATTAACGTTTTATTCCAACCAACATATATATATATATATATATATATATATATATATGTAACCAAATCTCNATCATCATTGCTAAGCTTGCAAGTAATTATAGGAGACGTACGCTCGGATTCCACCGCTGTTTTCCCTCCATTCAGGCCGGCGATAATTAAGTGACTCGCGCTTTCGCCGTTTGATACGATGTATACACATGGAATACGTGCGAAGGGAAGTAATATTAATCCCTCTGTTGTGCAAACAGACTTTCCATATCAATGGAAATAATAATTTCAAAATGAAATAGAGCACGACGCTCGAACCGTTAATCGTGATCGTGACCGAAATTTGAATTCACTTTTCGTCGAATACGAAAATCACGATAATAAATTAGAAATTTATTTGATCGAAATTTACTCGAGGCGAAAGCGTGCCGTTTAAGTCAGTTTTCGATCCATCCCGATATCTCGATCGGTCGCCGAGAAACAAGGATTCAAAGTTTCCAACGGTGCGCAAATTATGAATGGACTTGGCGATTTAGTGGCCTACATTTTTTCCCCCCTGGAATTGCGCGTACTACGCTGTTCCAGGAATCGCGGCCGCCTCGAGTTTGGAATAGATCGGTGAGACGATACCTGCGAGCGAGATTAAAAAAAAATTACCTTTCTCTTTACACGACGATATCTCCGGAACCGGAAGTCGTATCGAAATAATTCAAGAACCATTTTAAAGGGGAAGATTTAACGCTTCCAACGATCCCTCGTTCGTCGATTAAAAGTCGCTATCCTCGGAGTTGTAGCGATTTGAATTTTTTCGAATTTTTAATACGAATCAATCGATCGGTCACGAGCTTTGTGTCTGGAAAAATATTACTTTTCACGCTCGTCTTTGATCAATTGTCGAAGATTTCATCGAAGATTTTATCCCGATTTGAAACTTACCTCGATTTGGGGGAGGGGGGGAAAGTTCGACAAGTTGTCGTACAATAGCGTTGCTAATCACGAACCTCTGCCGAATCGCGGTCAAAATTCATTGGATCTACGACGAGTCTGGTAACAACTTTCGCCATACCACTTCTTCTTCGTATCTTCTTCTATCCATTCCCTTCGAACGTTTCCACCTTCGACCACCCTGTCCCAATTTCTCCATCCGCCGGATTTCTGTCTTCCTCGAAAGAACCGAGTTTCGAAGAGGACGGGATCGTTCCGACCAATCGAGCGTTGCCCATTCGTTACGTTGACTTTTGTCGTAAAGAAGACTGGCGAAAAAAAAAAAAAACGTCGCATAAACGACAACTGCATCCTCTCGAAAGTCGTGTCTCTTTTTCTTTTTTTCTCGAAACAAACATCGATCTCTCGACAGAAATTGGCGTCTATTGCGATAAGAAAATACCATCTTCCTCCTCTCGAGATCTTTTTTAAATTTTTTCCTATTACCCTAGCCCTGGATAGATTTTAATCGACTTTGTACGCGGCCCACGTAACCACTTTGCACCAGCAGGCTCTGCCACACACGCTCTCTCTCTCTCTCTCTCTCTCTCTCTCTCTCTCTC
>NW_006263400.1:600972-602349 GCF_000469605.1 Apis dorsata
CGTGTTGTGCGTTCGAATGCACGAGTGCACGTACCACGTTACGTTCGTGGCCCGATTCTCGCGTTCAACCGCGACTCGCAACGATTAAAACCTCGAGGCTTAAAGATTCGAATTCTTCTTTTTATCGTCGTCGCTCCACTTTGTCTCGCGAAGAACGCGTTCGACGGGAAACTTTCACCCTCGGGGACAGGATGGACAGGGTCGATTCAAGGGAGGAATAACTGTGTGCAACTCGGGCCTCCGCTCCTTTTACGGTTATTGAAATTCTTGATAGGGCGTGGAGGGATGGGTCGACGTTACGCGAGATGAATATACCGTTGCATATGTTACCCTTGTAGTAAGTATGCGACAGGAATGAGAAATTGGCGAGAGAGGCTCCCTTACGATCTTGAGAATTTTGGGATAATTTAAAGTCGAAGAATCGTTTAGTCGTTTTTTTTTTTTTTCTTTTCGAGATGAAATAAATAAAAAAATTTGAGATGATAAAGAAAGTATTTATTTTATTATTATTATTATTATTATTATTATTATCTCAAGATCAATGAATTTCATTTCGTTTTTTAGGAAGTCGTTTGACGAATCAATGGTGGAGCAAGTTTCGAAGTATTTCTTGAAAAAATTGAAATTAGTTACGTAAGTATTTTCTTATGGGTTAATCTCGCGGGTTAATCTTTCCATTTTCGTTCCTTTTCTGTTCGCACGTTAATCCAATTACGAGAACCATTTTCAGGGAAAATGATATAGTCGGTCTCTTCGAAATATGTTCCGTTCAACTCAATTTACACTATATATTTTCGCTAGATTTCTCGACTATCGATCGTACCATTATTCGAAATACCATTTCGTTTCATCCTTGTACTCGTCATTTGCTCTTTTATCTCCAATTTACATACCAATATTCACGTTACGCCCCATTTTTCTTTCGAGAATATTTATCGTAAACCTGCGAACGAAAGTGCTCTTTTTCTTTCTTTCTCTCTCTCTCTCTCTCTCTCTCTCTCTCCCTTTTTGCCGCGACGAAACAGAAAGTTCGCGAGCTTTATTTCCATAATTTAATTTTAAGTACTTAAACTAACGCCACTGTAAAAAAAAGAAAAATAAAAAAAGGTGTATCCAATTTTTAATTTGCATAAATTAATAAATGGAAATACAATTTATACCATGTATAATTCATAAATTATAAATATTTATAAGAAAAATTTATCAGACAAATATATATATATATATATATATTGGATAAACTAGTACGAATAAATTAGTAAATATCGACTTTCAACGATCTATTAAAGTGAGTGCGTCTATGCTTGAGTCACACTATGAATATATACACGTATGTACAATATATATATATATATATATATATATATATATATATAT
>NW_006263400.1:602672-608860 GCF_000469605.1 Apis dorsata
CACTTGCTACGTAGAGTCAGTAATAATTACCATATCTATGTAGCGAGGAATAAATTTTACCTGTCAAAGTCATTTCTATGTTACTATATTGTAGCACGTAGTTACATCTATTCTCCTAATATTCAATTATTCAATTACTCAGTTCTACGATATTTTATTATAAACAAAAGAACACTATGCTATTTTTATATATATTATAGTATCTTTTTTTATTGTCAATAATTTTTCACGTTCTGCTTAATTGCAATTGAGGTTATGTTAGATCGAAGAATTAAATTTTAATAGAAATAACGAGTGTAATATAATAAATATAATGTTTTTGGTAACATAATAACGAGTCAAAATAATATCTTTTTAAATTTTTCAAGAAAAAAGTTAAAAAAAATGACATCTAATATCTATAACTGCAAAAAGAAAACTTTTTTAAAACATTGATCAATAATTAAATAAGCCTTGAAATGATAGATGAAACAGAAATTCAAATTAATTTATTCAATTGAAAAAACGAAATACAAAAGATAGATCAAGATTTATCGATCAATTCGTCGATCGATTCATCGTTTTTCCATTCTTCTGGACATCGAAAACCAGAAAAAAGTCGTTCGCTTTCAAAGAAAATTTTTCCAATTTTCTCTGTCGATCGTCGAGAGAGAGAGAGAGAGAGAGAGAGAGAGCACCGTTCAAAATTCGAACAGGACGAATTGAATTTCCTAAATTAATCGTATAGGATTCGTCGATCAATTTGCCGGCGCCCGCACGAATTAAGGCAATAGCCATGATACACCCACGTCCGTCGCGAATACTACGTTGTTTCGAATACCACTCTGTTGCGCGCCGTTTACTCAATTCCGCCGATCAACGCGTCCCGCAAATTACAACGTTTTAATTGCACGCCACTGCAAACACCTCCCCGGAACGGACCCGGTCCCGTTCGATTTTAAAATTACGTCGAATAATAGGGTTTAAGCGTTACACACCGGAAACGTGTGTTTATGCGTTTGCCATCGTCGTTAACTTCGATCGGCTTTTACCGTGTTTGATATCAATCGGTAATATCGCTGTGTAACACGGGAGAATGTATCGATCGAAACAGTTGTCTCGTATTCTTGTCACCGATTAAAGTCGAATTAAGGGAGAAGAAATAAAAATGTAGAAAAATGTATATATATTATTATTGTAATAATTTTAATGTTAAAAATAATAATAATTAAAAAAAAAGTGGCGCCCAAAAGAGAAGAAAATATTTTCATTTCAACTTTTGGGAGACGTTTTTTGCCCTTGTTTTTTAAAACGTGAAACGAGGGCGCGTTATTTATCTTATAAAATCGCGTAGCGAGAGAAAATTCGCGTAACAACAAATGTTTTTTTTTTCTCTCTCTCTCTCTAGATTAGGAGACTCTAATAAAGTAAAATATTTTTATACACATATGAAATATTAATTTTATCAATTTAATAACAAGAAGTTTCGTATATACGCGCAGACCAATGTGGAAGGCTCGCCGTGTAACACGATACGACAATAATGGGACCTACGCGTTACGTGAACGGAAAGAAAAAACGGAACGAGAGTGAGAGAGAGAGGGAGAAAAAAGAAGAAGAAAAAGAAGAAAAAAGTAACAGAGAGAGGTTAGAGAAACGAGGTTACGTATATGTAAGTGTGGTATACGCATATATACACGTATATGTGTATATGACGTTACAATAAGACGAATAATGCGGAGAAAGAACATGAAAAACTACTGGTATGAATTTAATGTTGCGAACGCCTGTCGCAATGTCATAATTTTCGAGGCCGGTGACGTTTATTACTTTTCCAGAAATTAAATGAATAATACAAATTACGGGAGCGATGGTAAACGCGATTTGATTCAAACAACAGCGGATGAACAGAGGGCGGACTCAACTTAAACGAAAACGAATAAAATTTTATACAGATATTTACCCGGAATAATAATTTAATTGAATTCGATTCGAACGAATCAAGGAAAACGTTTCTAAAATTCTCACGCGCGAATCGTTTTTTTTTTTTTTTCTCTTTCTTTCTTTCTTTCGAAATATGTTTTTAAGGTAATCGAAAAGACTGGAAAACAATAAACTTTAAACATCTCTTTCGTCACTTTGAACCTTTTTTACTTGGGGATAAGTATTCGAACCGAGAATCGATTAATTAATTCGATATATTTGTTCATGGTCGATAATAATTAATTATGCGTGAGTAATACATAAAATTGGACGTGTAATTTACGTGAAAACGGCTTAAAGGCCGCGTTATTCGAATCTGGAAGAATGCGCACCCGTCGAAATGAACAACAATGGTGTCGAGAGACGTGTTGGTTTGGAAATTTTTTCAAAGTGACGATACGACAGATTCCACTTTCGTATCTAGAATTGCTTCGAAACGAACGAGTCAGTGAATTCGAAACAGTTTCACGGAACGTTACCTCTTCCGAAACGGTTTTGACGTAAACAAGCTCAAAGGGAAAGAATCGTTAAAAGAGCGTCGGTGAAGGTCGTTGGAGAGTTTACGTCTCGCGGCAAGTGACTGACTCTTTTTTTAAGTAACCGGTCGCTCGATTAATCCCCGGTTCGGCCGCGAACAGTTAGTATCGGAAACGTAGGGGGAGCTACTTTTTCGCTATTTCAACCCTGTGTGATCTCATTAAGGTTAAACGACCCGCTCTAACGACCAAACTTTCTCGACCGCGATCTTTCCCGGATTTAGATAAGTGGCGCGGATCCAGATTGAAACGTTGGGCCACGCATAGAAACGGCTTCTATTAAGATCTCTCCTCCAATTTCGCGCGATATTTCCTCGCGAAGAGAAATATTTTTTTCGATTTTTTTTCCTTCTATCATCTTTCTTCTACAGCTGTTATATATAAATAATATATAAAAAATAATATAAAAATAATAATAAAATAATATGTATATAAAAATATATATAAGATGGAAGCGAAAAATTTGGAAACGAAAATAATCAATGTTTCGTGGGAACGAGTAATTCTCGAGCAATCTAATCTAAACCAGTAAAAATTATGCATTTACTTTGTTGACTAAAACAATAAATAAAAATGTATTTAGCTGGATGAATATATTCAATCACACGTAATTATATCTGTTTACAAAATATTTGAGCTATCGAAGAAAAACAAAGATACCAATTATGAAATAGTGATATTGTTGGCAACATTCTATAATAAAACCACAAATAGAATTTCAGTGAACTTTAAATTCTATAACAATCTTGTATATTTATGTTTCGATTTTATTTCGTCTGTTCCCCTTTTTTCGACCTAACAAAATTATTTTTATATTTTGAGACAATTTCTATTATAATTTATTATTTCGTTAAAAATGTGCATACGTAAAATATTATATTTAATCAATATAGAATAAAAAAGAAAATACATAATCGATATATAAATATATATATATGTAGAAAAATAAAATTTATATAATATAACTTGAAATAAAATAGAAACAAAAAACTCTTTGATCCGATGACTTGCATCACGACCCAAATCAACATAGTCCATTTCCTTTTTTTCTGTCGACCAATCAAATCATCCCACGATCCTGATGATTAATTTACAATAAGTAAGCCGTGATCAAACGTGAGATCGAGTTTTAAGAAGAGGAGAACGATCCGCGAGATGCCGAGAGTGGAACGAGGAAATTGTTATCTTAAGTTCCATTAACTTTTGTACGTCGCTGGGGATATTCCCTAGCTAGGAATTACGTAACGACGTGGCGAGTTGTTTACGGGGAAGAGAGACGGAGGGAGGGGCAAAGTTTCTTCGAGGAGGGGGGAGTTAAAGATTTACCTTCAACTTGCACGACTTCGCTCGCACAGTTTTTAAGTACTTCTCGGTACGTATCAGATCTGTCTCCCAGGTATCGTGGAATGCTCAACAAACGGAAACGGGGATCGCATAAAACAGGATCGGCCACCGATGGGATCATGAAGGGGAAATTATACCGCTGACTTTTGAGAGACAACTTTTCCGAGCACCGCTCGTGTTGTTTGATTTGTTTCGAACTCGAGCTTTGAAAAAGAAGAAGAAGAGGAGGAGGAGGAGGAGGAGGAAAGAAAGAAAGAAACATCGATTAAAAAAATAAAGTTTAAACATTTTTAACGATCTAGCCTCGACTTCTTTTTTAAATGCCCTAGCTCGATCAAAGGAGGCTGTTTTGAACTCGCGGAACGATAATTTTCAATTATATCCCAGGATTGCAGAAAGAAAGAAAAAACCGAATAGAAAGATCCATTGTTGCAAGGAAAGAATAAGTTTGGTCGATTTTAATTGACGAACGAATAAAAGTGAACGATATTTCGCTATTACAAGAATAGAATGGAAAAAAAATAGGAGAAATGGTTTCTACTATTTCCTTTCATTATCTTTCCTTTTTTTTTCTCCCCTTCGAAATTATATTACTCGTTTTATTTTATCGCGCGAAGAAAGATGTTGGCGCGGTGTATTTCTCGTAATAATAGAACTGTCAAAATGATAAGATCCAGAGCGAGCAAACCAAAAGCAACCCTCCTCCACGAATCACCGTAAGATCGAGTTGGCTGGACGACTCGAAACTTAACCGAAACTTGTACTAACAACTTCTCCTCTCCCCTTTTTACCAACCTTTACTACACAAATTATCCTTATCACGTAATTCGTATCGAAGAAACGCAAATTTCCTTCAAAAAAAAAAATCACTCTCCTCGCAAAAATACTTTTTCTCTCGCGATACAGAATCCTTTGTTCGAGAGAAAGAATTTTAATTTTCCGAATGGTTTTCCATTCGTCGAATTCTTTCGATCCCCTCTTTTTCCACGCTCGTGGATTCGTAATTTCTCCTCTTTCATAAAGGTATAATTGAGAGAACGGCTCCTTGAAGGGAGGCGGCGACAAAGCTTCGATCAGAATTTTTCGAGGGGCGGTAATAACACGCGTGGTCCACCCCTAATTGCCGGAACCAAGGATAAAAGGAGGAATCGATACGGGTCTCTCCCGTAATTAGCACGAGTTAGCCGGCAGCAGAGAAGTTAAGAGAATAGAGATATTATCCACTTTGATCAACAGCAGAGACGGCGCCATATTTTCATCCTTGACCAAATCGAGGATTCGTTTTATCGAGCTTCGGTTCTGGAATTTTAATCGTGAGGGGGCAGCTCATAACTCGATGTGAAAATTTACGACGGTCTCGAGGATTTGGAGCATGGATTGGAGATGGAAGAAAAGGAAGAGACGTTATTATTATTCTAAATTGGCTGGTCGAAAATGGCTGATTTATTATAATAATTCTATCGCGAAGGAAAATGAATTATAAATATAAATCAAGTTTTTCTTTCTGCTTTCGGTTTGGAAAAGGAACCAACAATTCGATACAATTGACTGGTTAACGAGCGGCGTTACGATGATGAAATTATCGTCCCGCCTTCCCAGTTAATTGCCAAATTTCTAGGGTAGATCGAGGCTCGTGACGAGCTTAGCTTAGGGTGGCAAGTAAATTACCCTCGATAATTCCTTGGAAAGGAAAATAAGACTTTTCCTTTTCCCTTTTCAATACCTTGAAATTCACAGCGAAGAAAGAAGAAACCTGTTTTGCGGTAACCGCGATGATAATCATCATCCCCCTCTCGCTGCTTCTTCATCCCCCCCCGGTTTGATTAAAACTTGCCGGGCAAGAAATTACATTTTAATTATACACGGTTTATCAGCAAGCGCGTTTCACGCTCCGAAACACGGCGTGTATTTAATGGCGTGTAATCTACGCCCAATTTTCTAACCCCCGTTCGTTCCTCCGCGTCTATTCTTGAAAAAAAGATATTCGTATATTTTTCACGTATCTTCGACTCCAAAAAAGAAAATGTCGTCGAAAATGTTACGTACAAACTTGCATAAACGTGTAGAGAATATTGATGATGCAGATATATATATATATATATTTACACTTCCCTCCCTTCTTGTCTCGGCGCATTCAAGCCCCGAGTGACAGGTTTGTCGCGGGATGATGGATCGAACGAAATGGATTCGTGACGTTCTTTACGCGTTACGCGAGACAAATCCACCACAGATCCCTCCTCCACCATGAATCGCGCCTCGAGTCGTCGCGGAATCGTCGTGAAACATCATCGTGAGTCATTGATCCGAGGCTGCCGGTGTTCCGTAATCACGGAGCAGGGGGAGGGG
>NW_006263400.1:609635-610620 GCF_000469605.1 Apis dorsata
ACGATAAGCCAGCCACCGATTTTCCTCCGATCGTCCTATGCCGTCTAATCTCCGCCCCACTAATCTCTTCGGTTATCGACTTCCATTATGCTTGACCGGAAGGAGGAGGAGAAGGAGGGGGGCGGAGGATTCTCCCCCGAAATTTCGGCCACCTCGGATTAACTTCCGAGCCGAAATCCGTCCCCGGGAGCGAGATCGAAGGGGGGGGGAGAGGGAGGGGCGAAAGCTATAAAGAAAACACGAATCGAAAGGGGGGGGAGTGTGGAAAATTGGACGAGAGAGGAAGAATTTCGAAAGGATTCGAGAGGAATCGTGGATTCGAACGATGTTAATAATAATAATAATAATAATAATAATAATGATTCTGATGCAAAATCTCTCCCCTTCTCCCTCTGTTTCTACGAACAGAAGGGCGAGGGGAAGGAGAATTACGGTTATACACGTGGGACACGTGTATAAGGATATATACGTGAGCGAAATAAAAAATTTTTGTATTTAAAACACGCTTCCCTAGTCTTCCCGGTTGCCGTGTTCCGTGAAACGTTTACTAACGAACCGCGCGCCACGCTTCTCCCCACTCTCTTCCCCCAAACTCTTACGTACGATATGTTCGACACTCGCGAATATACGATTAGAAATTCAGGAGATTGGTAAAAAGATGAGATCTCCTCTCATGGTGGTGTTATAAATTTTCGAGAAATATTTTTGGTAAGAAAAAGAAAAATAAAATGAACAAAAGGAGAAGGAAAGGAAATAAGATCGATGGATTCAAATTTGTTTCTCGTTAAAATTTAAAGGGGATATACGTTACATTTTTAGAAGTTGTTCGTTGTTTCGCATAGCAGCGACGGAAGATTTATCGTAGGAAGTGGTTAAGGAAGGAAGTGTTTAAGCCAGACAAATGGTTCCAATTCCTTCAACAGGACACTTTTTTTTTTTTTTTTTCTTAAAGAAGTGTAAAGAGTGGCCACGATAATAAAAGTGG
>NW_006263400.1:610652-611371 GCF_000469605.1 Apis dorsata
CGAGAGATGTTGCATCTTATCTTTTTCTTTTTCGAAACGATCCACTTGTATCCGTTCGAAGCCACGTGGCAAATCGAACAAGTTCGCCAAAGTTCTCGGTCGGTTGATCTTCCCGCTCGACGAATCGAGTCCCATTTGTTTTCCTTAACCTCAAGAGCATTCAATTCGCCAAATTTACTTTGAGCAAGCTCGTCCAAATTTGCTCGTTCGCTCGTTCAAATTAGAAATTTTTTAAAATTTCCCTTTCAATCCTTCTTCTCTCGTCCTAAACGCGATGCCCTTCTATTTTTACATTTATAATTTTTATAATTTTCTTTATATTTATAATTTTTGTTCACCCCGAGTTAGTATTATTATTACGGCGCGCACGTTATCTCTTTCTTTCTTTCTTTCTTTTTTTCGTTTTTCAGAGAAACGATATTTTTCGCATTTATGAAGACATCACACCCCGCTTAAGTGAAAAATTCGTACGCACTTGCTCCCTCCCCCTCCCTCTCAACAGAAAATACCCCACTCATCGCAATGCTCGAGTAGATTTATGAAGCTGACGGGTCCAGAGGTGCACGAGTTTTAGCGGTTCCACGATCTTGTTGGATTCTCCCTCCCTGCACTGCTCGTTACACGTTCAAAAAAAGGCGAATCCGTCATCCGCTCGCGCGCATAATTAGCCAAAAATATAAATTCTCTCTCTCTCTCTCTCTCTCTCTCTCTCTCTCTCT
>NW_006263400.1:611582-614311 GCF_000469605.1 Apis dorsata
TTTTCCATTGGTCAGTGTTTATTAATCGACGTTAAGTTATCAGTGCAAAAGAATCAAATCCAGTTCTGAGGTTAAAAATAATTTTTTCTTCCATATAATCTTAAAATTTGCGCGAACGGAGAAAAGCGCACCGATTGGTCTCATTTTCAAATGGACACGAATTCATCGATTCTTGTTAAGGAGGGGAGAGAGAGAGAGAGAGAGAGAGAGGATGGTAGTAAAACTCGAAAGAGTCTCTTTCACAAAAAGAAAACTTGAAGCAATTTCTCGATAAGCGTGCCGATGAAATTCCCCTTTTTAAGTAAGTTAGCCAGATCTTTCTTTAACAAGCTGTCGTTTTCTCTTTACTTGGATACTTTATTACGCATCTCACGATCGATTGATGCTGTAACAACTTCGATTAAAATTGTTTGTATATTAGTATATTATTTTTATATATTATGTATATTATGTTTATTATTTATATTATGTATATTATGTTTATATATTGTATATATATTAGCTTTTAATTTAATTGAACGAAGAAATCAAGGGAAGTGGGGACGATAAAGCACAACGTGCGATTCTTCTCGTTTCAACCGCATCCCTGCCATCTTTTCGTTCTTACCTCGCCTTTTTCCAATCTTATGCAATGATACGAATCACAAGTGTTGTAAAAAAAGTGTAGGCACTCGTTGCTACGACAACTTACGCCTATCGATGAAGTGGAAATTTCCAAAAAAGCCGGTCGCATTAGAGGACGAAGATTGCTGGGTGTGAAACTCCAAAATAAGCGTGGACCTCGAACTGTAGAGGACCTGGGGGACGTCCCGTAGATCCCCGCAAAGCACTCCCGACCAGGGGGTGTACTCGGACACGCCGCTCCCCTCCAAATGTAGAAACACTTTTAAAAAGTCACCACCCGCGCAGCTGAAACACAAATCGAACGCAGAGTTAGCAGTTTTCTTCCTATCTATCGTATTTTCTCGCATCAATCAGGGAAAATATTGCCACGTCTTTTTCCAGAAGAAACTTTATGTGTGTGTGTGTGTGTGTGAGGATGCTAGAAGAGGAAGATGTGTGATTGACGATTGGCCAAGAAATCGATCCAAGAGACAATCCCTCGAGAGAATTCAAATTTGAAGAAGGGGTAGTTTCCAACGAGGGAAAAAGAAACTTAGATTTATTTATATAATTATATTTATACATTATATATTTTATATAATTATCGTGGATTTTCATCGAGAAGAAACGGAAGGAAACGTTAGAACTTCCATTTTAACGCAACGATTTAAACTGAGCTCGTTTAAGAAAAATTGTATAACATCGCTTTGCCCGAGTCGTCATCCTCGAGAAACAATTCTCCACCAACCAATTCTCTTGATATTTTCCATCACAACCGTACGTGATGGAAGTTTAAACGGAGGAAAAAAAGATAAGAAAATAAATGAAAATTGAGAAAGAGAGGAATGTAATATAATTTATATTTATTTATTCTTCGAATTCGTGTACTTTCCCCTCTCAGGTCAGAGATTTGATCGAATCGAATCTCGATAACGGAGATCCATACCGTTATAAGGTTTGCGTATACTCGCTGGAATGGCTAATTGACTAATTAGTCTCGGCAGTGAAACGGAACAGGTGTTCCCAAGTCTGACTGTACACAGATTACGGGAGTTCACGTGCTCCGAGGAGTGTTTCCGATCCCGTGACTTAAAGCGAATACAATGCCGAAATTAGCACGGATTATAATAGAGCCGAGCGGCTTAAAGAGAGAGAGAGAGAGAGAGAGAGAGAGATATTCACAAAAACAATTTGCCGGCTCGTTAGCGGTTGCTAACACGCGAATCCTGTATCACCGTCCATTAGCCACCAATAGGGAGAGAACTTATCCCGTCTACCGAACTTAAATCCCTCTTAAACTTGGCCCGGCGCGAAAAACAGATAGGCAGAGAGTTTATAATTTGGAATCATCGTCGGTCGGTTGGAAATATTATTTGACTTACGGGGAACTAATTACGGGGGTTAGGAGAGAGGGAATCGGTGTCTGGAATTTAGCCGGAGGCTTCGATGATCTTGTTTGCGCAACCTATTCAATCCGAACGATTTCTAATTAACTACCACAGGCAGATCTCTCTCGTGATGATATTCCATTTGTTGCAAACGTACGGTGTATCTTGAAAAGGAAAAGAATATTGATTGAGAATTTTTTTTTTTAAATAGGTTTTTCTTAATAGTAAAGTTATCGTGCGGTAAGTATCGATCGATGGTAAGGAAGGATATTTGAATAATTATCGACCGCTTTCGATCAATTGAATTTCCTAAATTTTTTATTCGTTTTTAAAAAGATAAATCTTCTAATAAAGTAAGCAGTGAATTATTATTCGTAGTTCGTTAATAACGAACGATCTATTAACGCAACAATTTATAACGCAAACAAGCAATTAAAGTAAAAAATTTAGCAGCACCTACCAGCACCATATCTTTCACGCTTTGCACGTGTCCCATCGTACATATTAAAACGCTCTTTAATTTTATTTCAGCCGTGGTATAATAAACTGCTGTTACATGTAATTCATATCGCGTGAGAAATAACATATGCGATTCATGGAGGGATGCGTTCCGTTTCGCAAAATATTTATGCAAATTAATACGTGGCAAGTATGCTTTATCGTTCTTTTTGTATACCCTCGTATAAAGCTTTATATACGTATGCCCGTGACGTTCAGTACCGAAAGTTCGGCTACAGG
>NW_006263400.1:614363-617838 GCF_000469605.1 Apis dorsata
TGTCAGAAAATTTAAAAGGTCATTCTTCAACCTCGAATGAAACGAAAATTAGAAATCGAAAAAAAAAAAAAAGTTCGAAAAAAATGCGCATTCGTTATCCTTCCTGTGTTATTATTACAAAAGAGATTAAAATAAATTTAACTCTCCATATAACACTCTTTGCATCGTGACAATTGCGTTTTAATACAAAGTCACGAACGAAATATTTCAACTTTCATAAAGATCGAAACCCGGTCTTCTCGAAAAGTTGAAAAAGGTGAAAAATCGTACGATTGAAGTACGAATTCGTCACGATATCTCGAACTATTGCCGAGACACGAAGATTCAAAGTTTCCATAGCGCTTAACGGAATTATGAATGGACCGACAATTGACCTACATTTTTCCCCGGTAAGCGCGTACGTTCTTCTAGGAATTTTGTCTCGAGTTTATGGTCGGTGCGAGCGAGAGAGTACGATATATATAAAAGAGTACGACAAGGACGGAGGTAGTAAAAATCACACTTCTCTTTACTCGACGATATCTCGGCAACCGAAAGTCGTATCGAGATGATCCAAAAAACGTTTCAAAGGGGAAGATTTTGCGCTTCCAACGATCGCTCGCTTCGAAGTTGTAACGTTTTAAAGTTCTTTTTTTTTTTTAATTTTAATTTTCAATCGATCGTTTTATTCGGCTTGGAGGAATCGGTTGTTAAATTTTCGAACAGTGATGGCCGAATATATTCCGCGTGTACATATTCCGTAAAATACGTATGGCATGAACCGATTAGGTCAATTCCACAGAGAATCGCATCATGCGCAATTAGAAGGTATTTCAATATGCAACAGGCTGTCGATCATTTATCGTAATAAATGTCCATCTTGCTTGACAAGGAGGTACGCGTTGTATTCTTCGTAATTCGCAACCGAGTGTAATTGAGAAAAATGAATTAAACGTTAAAAACGATAAATTTGTTTTAAAACAAATTTTAATCAAAGAAAAAAAGGATAATTATTTATTATTAATCGAAACGTAAAGTATTAAAAAGCATTATGAAGTCGAGTTTTAATCGATAAATTGCGGTTGAAATTTATGGGTTACACGTACGATTTAAATCATACGATTTTACGAAAATCTGACAACTATGCGAGTATTAACTTTCGCATTAAAATGTTATTTGAATGTTGTGCGAGTATTATTTGTGTGCATAATTTAATGTTTTCAATCATGAAACGTACGTGATATTATACCGTATTACAAACAAATGAGTTCCAACTTACTTGTTTACCCGTAATAATTCCACTCTGCTTCCGGAAATAATATTCGGTAAACAAGAATTCGCGACATTATTATAACATTTAAATTTTGTTACTTTATCGTATATATAATACAATCGATACACCGTAATTTATATATTAAATCGTAATTAATATTGCAAGCACGTATATACACGTAGAGAAAAATCGGAGAATGAGAAGTGAATAGAAATGAAAGCAAAAAAAAAAAAAAAAAAAAAAAAAAAAAAAAAAAAGAAAAAAAAAAAAAAAGAAAAAAAAAAAAAAAGAAAAAAAAAAAAAAAGAAAAAAAAAAAAAAAGAAAAAAAAAAAAAAAGAAAAAAAAAAAAAAAGAAAAAAAAAAAAAAAGAAAAAAAAAAAAAAAGAAAAAAAAAAAAAAAGAAAAAAAAAAAAAAAGAAAAAAAAAAAAAAAGAAAAAAAAAAAAAAAGAAAAAAAAAAAAAAAAAAAAAGAAAAAAAAGAACAAAAGCGAAAAATCGAAAAGAACGATTTTCAGTCATATCACCCGAATATCCCCGGCGTTCGAGTTCGAATTAAATTCTCGAAGAAAACATTCCGCTACGCGCGGTGACGTTGTCAAAAGAACGTCCATGTCCGTTCCGTGGAAAGGCAAAAGGGAGGCTTTCGTCGTCCCCGATTGTCAACCGTTACATCCACTCCGCTGAATTTACACACAAAGCGATTCCAAAGTCGAAAGATGAAAACGCCTCCCTCCCCCGCCCCTTCACTGCCCACCGAATCCGAACCGCGACACATCGCTTTGTTATAACGTTACACGCGTCACTACTCCGCTCTCACTTTCTCTGCCCAACTCGAGAAGAGAAAGAAGGATTTCCCGTTATAATTTATTATACGCCCGGACACAAAAGGAATTTCTCACCTCCTCTGTCACCAGCCACGAAACGACCATCCACGCCGATAAATTCTCCCTACCAATTATTGATTACTAAAAAAAGTAACGTGAATCTTGAAAATTTTTCTCAAAAGGGAAAGAGGAGAGTATACATATATATATATATATATATATATATCCACGAATTATTGATTACTATCGAAAAAAAGTAACGTGAATCTTGAAAATTTTTCTCAAAAGGGAAAGAGGAGAGTATATATACATATATATATATATATCCACGAATTATTGATTATTATCGAAAAAAAAGTAACGTGAATCTTGAAAATTTTTCTCGAAAGAGAAAGAAAAGATATTAGAAGCACAAAGATAATGAGAGGAGAGTATATATATCAATTATTGATTACTATCGAAAAAAAGTAAAAATGAAAAGGGAATCTTGAAAATTTTTCTCAAAAAAAAAAAGAGGAGAGTATACATATATATATATATATATATCCATGAATTATTGATTATTATCGAAAAAAAAGTAACGTGAATCTTGAAAATTTTTCTCGAGAGAGAAAGAAAAGATGTCAGGAGTGTCAAAGATAATGAGAGGAGAGTATATATATATCTATCAAATATTCATTACTATCGAAAAAAAGTAAAAATGAAAAGGGAATCTTGAAAATTTTTCTCAAAAACGAAAGAAAAGAGTATACATATATCGAATTATTGATTACTCTCGAAAAAAAAGTAACGTGAATCTTGAAAATTTTTCTCGAAAGAGAAAGAAAATATGTCAGGAGCACAAAGATAATGAGAGGAGAGTATACATATGTATATATATCCACCAATTATTGATTATTATCGAAAAAAAAGTAACGTGAATCTTGAATCTCTTCTAATGAGAGGAAAGTATATATATCAATCATTGATTACTATCGAAAAAAAAATAAAAGTGAAACGTGAAGTCTTGAAAATTTTTCTCAAAAGAGAAAAAAAAGATATTAGAAGATAATGAGAGGAGAATATACATATACATAATACAGCGTGTAAATTTAATGAAAAAGTGGGGATGATTTCCATCATCTTTCAATTCCATCGATAGCGGACCGTTAGGAGGAGGCGGCGAGGTATAAATTAAATTTGCCACGATACGGATGGATTTATTCGCCGCTGGATAAGTTAATAACAGCCGATAAGTTCCGCCGGAGTTGAATACAGATTTGTTTGTCGCGCCCCCTTTGTTAGTGGCATCCGCTTTGTTCCCGTTCAAACAAGAAATCGTTTCGCCTCGACTCGGTACGAGAATCGATAGAAAAATTCAAGCAACCGTCGCGGTTGCTGACGATAATCCGTGTGTGT
>NW_006263400.1:618119-623598 GCF_000469605.1 Apis dorsata
GTCGTCGTCGAAGGCGTGTGTGAAGAGTGAAGAATATCAGACGATGGAACCGGATGGATGAAAAAGAACTGGATGGATGGATGGATGGAAAACTTTCCTTTCTCCGGACCGCGGTGATGAACGAAGCGATTTTCGAAAACCGTGACCCGATCAGGGAAGAATTTCGTTTCGTTTTCCGATTCCGACCGATTCGGATGACAGCAAAAGTTCTCATCCGGTGACTCGGTTTATTCGACTTCTTGCGAAGGATCGTAGTAGGTATTTGGAAAGATATTCCAGGATGTATAATTATATATAATAAAATATAATAAATATAATGTAAAGAAATAATAAAAAAATAATAAAACTATTGACTAACTATTATTGTTACAAAAGTAATATGATTTGATTCAAAGAAGAACATAATCTGTAAATACTGGCTATTGATATTAATAAGATTAGAATTCCAATTCCTCAAACTCTATTCAATGGTTTGTGTAAATAGAATATAAAAGTATACAATAAAATTAATGTGATATTTGAGCTGAAGGAAGAACATTCCAAGAAGAAGAATTACAATTCCTCAAACTCTATTCAATGGTTTGTGTATAATATATATATATGTTCTATTTATATATATTATATATATATAAATAGAACATAAAAATATACAAAATATAAAAAAATGTAGAACTAATATAATATTTGACTGAAGAAAGAACAAAATCTATAAATGCTAGTGCTATTGATATTAATAAGATTAGAATTCCAATTCCTCAAACTCTATTCAATGATTTGTATAAATATAAAAGAATATAGAATATAAAAGTATACAATGAAATTAATATGATATTTGAGCTGAAGGAATTCCAAGAAGAAGAATTCCAATTCCTCAAACTCTATTCAATTTAAATATGATATAATATAATGTAATATAATATAAATATGATATATGATTTGTGTAAATATAATAAAATGTAATATAATAGAATTCAAAATTTACGAATATTATTATGGAATATTTTATATTTATTTCTTTAAGAAAAAACGTTCGATTTCTCGCTTCTAATTCTTTCTTCCTTCCAATTGTGTCCATTTGCTTCAAATGAATTTTCCTACGATGTGTAAAGTCCTCACTTATCTATTCCTCCCCCCGAATCATCGAAAGATGGAAAAAAAAGGAGGAAAGATGAGATAAGATGGCACACGTCGCAGTGCGCAGGAACTGATTAGCGTGGCACAATTCGAAAAAGTTTCCTCCTAAGGGGGTGGATGGGATCGTTGGCACGAGAGAAATCGTAGGCATAGCGCGCAAAACTTCGCGGAAGAATTCTATTCCGATTGGACTTGTGCCAGGATTACATATCCCTCGAGGATCACGAGAGACGTGTGAAAAAAAAAAAAGATTTTTGAAATACCTACGTTATAATATACATCTCATTAGTCTCAATTTTTGTCTGTGAATGAAAAATACGTTCCACGCAACAGCGTGGATCGAATCTTGTTTGTTTCTGTTGAAGAAAGAAATGTTGGAAATTCGATGAAGGAAGCGATTTTCAAACGATGAAAACGCGTTTACGAATCAACGACGACTTTTTCAGTCGAACTTCAGGATTCGAGGATGATTTTTGCTTTAATCCTTTTACAAATCGTGTCTCTTGTTAATCGAGGGCAACGAAATCTAGCATTAATCTAGGTTCAAACAGGACGTAATTTTATTTTTCCCCTTTTTATTTTGAGCTTGCACGAAGATTTAATTTTTAGAAAACGATATTGCTTTTGATAAAATAAGAAAAAAAAATAACTCGATAAAATAAAATCAATGATGAAACGAAGAGAACGAAATTACAATTTTTTAAAATATCGACGATAATTCGTTATTTGAACCTGAGATTCGCCTCTGGAAATGGTTAAAATATCGCAACAACCGCAGCGTGCAGTTCAACTGTTTCTCCTCCGTTCCCTCGACAACCGATATCCTCTGTGATTTCTGCGCGTTAATCCGTGCAAACAACACGTGTATCTGCCGGCTAAATATCATGATTCAACTTGTAATAGATCTGTCATCAATACCGTTTACGCCTCCACGAACGTGTTCCACGTAATCCACGAAATCTTCCTTCGTCCATTAACGTTTCACGATGATCGAAAAAAATCTTTCATTCTTCGCAGATATACAATAAACAATACAATTCAATTTGGACAGTTTATTGATTATTGATCCAATCTCATTTCGTGAACTCGAATATAAGGAGAATCTAGAATCTGAACTGTTCAACTGTCGATCGAGAACGTCTATCGAGATTGAAGATTGAGATGAATTGAAATCTCCTTGATTGAAATTAGATATATTCGCCGTGAAGTGCGAATCGATTGATCGAATGAATCAGATTGAATTAAGGGTCAAGTATTTTCTATCGTCGTTTTTTTCAGTAAAATTAAACAGATGAAACTCGTTTTCGTTTACAATTCACTCAACAAAGGAATTCGAAGCTTTGTAATTAATTTTCAAACCGCCATTGTCTCGCAATTATCTGGAATCGGTTAAAGGTCGTGTAACCCCTTTGGAAGCTACATTCGAATATATATCCCGTCAGCATTATCCAATTATCCAGGCAACTTAGAATTCGATAATTGCATCTGATCAATATTTTAAACCGAACCGTTGCGCCTCCGTGGTCCTTGATTGCTTCGATCCACGTATCCAGTAAGATTTGGATCCCCTAATTGCAGCTACGTACATAGAACGAACGTCTAAGAGACATTATCGATTAATCAAAATTATCAGCGTCCGAGATGAATCCGATACAGGGGGTGAATTACTTTAATCTTACCCTCTGACTCCTCGAGGAGGAGTGCGCAATGTTTCCAACAACAATGTTGGCAACAATTTTGATCCTCGATCTTGATCCTCCAACCGATTCTGAGCCATAATAGTCCTCGGTCAAATCGTTCGACTCCGAGCCAAGCAATTACTCGATTCTTACTTCGATCAAAGTTTGGCAACAAGGCGTTAGAATTCCTTTGGAATTCTCTAGTAGTAGCTTTTATTCCAATATCTTAATTCTTATGATTTTTCTTAAAAGAATTTCTTAATCTTAACTCTTTCGCTACTCGAGAAAGATCGTCAATGGCTGCGTTTACGCCTCGCTGCAACTCGAGCGCTTTAACGATGTTTATTGGAAAAAAACATTCCTTAAAATGGGCTATTTATAACTTTGGAATCAAATAACATTATAGGATATAATAATATGATATAATTACACGATAATAATAATTGTTAATAATTGGTATCGCATGAGAAACAAATGATAAAAATAAAATATCTATGGATGCTACGTTTTCAGAGAAAGATACTCGTTGTGCAATAACTTCAATATATCTTATGCAGAGCGACTATAGTCGTTCATAGTGTATCACTGACATTTTATGTAGAGCAATTATAATTGCCCATATATCAGTGGAATTTTAAGTAGAGCGACTATAGTCGCCCATAGTATATTATAAGAGAATTTTAAATAGAGCGACTATAGTCGCCCATAGTGTATCAGTATTTTGTATAGAGCGATTATAGTCGTCCATAATATATCAGTAGAATTTTAAGAGCGACTATACTATATCAGTGATGTTTTATGTAGAATGACTTTAGTCGCCCACAGAATATCATAGTGGAATTTTAAGTAAAGCGACTATAGCATATCAGTGACGTTTTATGTAGAATGACTTTAGTCGCCCACAGAATATCATAATGGAATTTTAAGTAGAGCGACTATAGCATATCAGTGACGTTTTATGTAGAATGACTTTAGTCGCCCATAGTATATTATAGTAGAATTTTAAATAGAGCGACTATAGTCCATAGTGTATCAGTATTTTATGTAGATCAACTATAGTCGCCCATAGTATATCAATGGAATTTTAAGAGCGACTATAGCATATCAGTGACGTTTTATGTAGAATGACTTTAGTCGCCCATAATATATCAATAGCGTTTCATATAGAGCGGCTTTAGTTGGTTTAGTCGTAGTATATCAGTGGCATCTTGTGCAGAGCGACTATAATCGTGGAATATCAGTGGAATTGTATATAGAATGACTTTAGTCGCCCATAATATATCAGTGGAATTTTAAGAGCGACTATAGCATATCAATGACGTTTTATGTAGAATCAATTCAAAAATGGTATTTTATGAAGAGCGACTATAATATATCAATAGCATCTTGTGCAAAGCAACTATAATCGGCCGTAGTACGTCAATGACATTTTAAGTAGAGCATAGTCTTCCATAATATATCAATGGAATTTTATATAGAGCGATTATAATGTAATATGTTAGTGACATTTTACGCAGAATGACTATAATCGCCTATATTATATCAGAGGCGTTTTATGTAGAGCGACTATAATCTCCCATAGTATATCAATGGAATTTTATATAGAGCGACTATAATCGCCTGTAGTATGTCAGTGACATTTTATATAGAGCGACTATAATCGCCCATAATATCAGTAGAATTTTATGTAGGACGATTATAGTCGCCCATAGTATATCTCCCAATATATATGTCAGTAGCGTTTTATATAAAGCGACTATAGTGCATGAATAGAATTTTATATAGAGCGACTATAGTGTATCAGTGGTGTAAAGAGACTATATTCGCCTATAGTACATCAGTGATATTTTATTCAAAGCGACTATAGTCCATAATATATCAATGGAATTTTAGATAGAGCGATTATAGTCATTTTTACTACGTCATTTTATATAGAACGACTATAGTAAATATTATAATAACCGATGAATGGTATTTTTCGCGAAAGTATCGTATCTCTCTCTCTCGAAAACGTCAGCTTCATTGTCCGAGAGTAATTTCGACGACGTTCCCGCCAGCGTGAGAAGAGGTTGCAAAGAATGGTTGCCGATAACAGGACAGAATCGCACGAAGAGAAATATCAAGAGGGCGTTTCGAGAAGGAGATAAAAATCGGATGAGAACTCCGTCCAGATATCTATTTCTCTTGACCGTGTCAAGAGAAGAGAAAGCAACTCGCTTTTTATTCCGCGTTAAAGCTCGCTAAATATCGCTCTACCCTGCCTCTTCCCAACGAGAATTCAATTCCTTGAAGAATTCATCCTTAACATCACATATAATAATAATAATAATAATAATAATAAATATTCAACGCCAATTTTCAATCCACCTATCTGTTGAAATAACTTCATTTTCATATCGAACATCCAACATCTCTCTTCTACTCTTACTCTATCGAGCATCTCAAGGAACAACCAACCCTCGTGATGTCCCTCGGATTCGTTAAAAGCGAATAAAAGTCGAGGAAAGATCGGGAGAAAGATTGGCTTTGTTTCGTCTTCCTCGTGTTTGTTCTCTTTCGAATCGAAGGAAAATGGTGTACCGAAAAAAAAACTAGCGCGCACCGAAACGGCTCCGCCGCCATAGGGAGAAGCTCGTAAAAGACGTCTAAAGCCAGTGCTACTCTGT
>NW_006263400.1:624189-625438 GCF_000469605.1 Apis dorsata
CACGCGCTGCCGCGCCTTTTTAAAAAGCGATCCCGCCGTGTAAAGCGGAATTTAACCTGGTACCGCAATTATGCCCCGCCCCGAGCCTCGTTTTTTAACTCGATCGCCGGATCCAACTTGCGGAGGATAACTGGAAAGAAATATCGTACATCCCCTCCTCTTACAGAGGATGACGGGCACGCAAGTTGGTAAACAAGCTCGAGAGAAGGGAGTGGAGAGAAATTGAGAATTGAGATAGTTGAATCTCGGCCGGTTTTCAAGATATTAATTTCTTTCGATCGAACACGTTTTCCTCCGTTTTCCACCTCTTTTTATCGCCTCCTTTCGCGCGGGGAAAGGAACAGTGAAGCAATAGGGATTATTATTGATTATATATATATATATATATATGAAAGAGGAAGAGTTGAGTGGCGTACTTATTGGACGTCGCTCTTTCTGTAAACATTCCTTTTCTACTTTTTTAATTGCTCGCCTATAAAACAATCTTTCGTATCTTCTTTTTCGTGAAGATTCGTTTAAAATTTTACGATTTAAATTATACTTGAGCGAGTCTTTTCCTTTTTCTTTTTCTTCTTCTTCTTCTTTTTCTTCTTTTTCTTCTTTTTCTTCTTCTTCTTCTTTTTCTTTAACTTAATTTTTTTCAAATTTAAAAATTCGACGAAATTTTGTTTCGAGATCAATTTTTTTGATTACTTCTCTCATTATTCTTCCTTCTAATTTATATTCTTGTTATAGAATTTAAAGTTCAAAAGGAACAGTGAAACAATAGGGATTATTATTGATTATATATATATGAAAGAGGAAGAGTTGAGTGGCGTACTTATTGGACGTCGCTCTTTCTGTAAACATTCCTTTTCTACTTTTTTAATTGCTCGCCTATAAAACAATCTTTCGTATCTTCTTTTTCGTGAAGATTCGTTTAAAATTCTACGATTTAAATTATACTTGAGCGAGTCTTTTTCTTCTTCTTCTTCTTCTTCTTCTTGTTTTTCTTCAACTTAATTTTTTTCAAATTTAAAAATTCGACGAAATTTTGTTTCAATTTTTTTGATTACTTCTCCCATTATTCTTCCTTCTAATTTATATTCTTGTTATAGAATTTAAAGTTCGAAAGGAACAGTGAAGCAATAGGGATTATTATTGATTATATATATATATATGAAAGAGGAAGAGTTGAGTGGCGTAGTTATTGGACGTCGCTCTTTCTGTAAACATTCCTTTTCTACTTTTTTAATTGCTCGCCTATAAA
>NW_006263400.1:625973-631792 GCF_000469605.1 Apis dorsata
GATTTTTTTGATTACTTCTCCCATTATTCTTCCTTCTAATTTATATTCTTCTTTCTAATTTATATTCTTGTTATAGAATTTAAAGTTCAAAAGGAACAGTGAAGCAATAGGGATTATTATTGATTATATATATATGAAAGAGGAAAAGAAAATCTTGAAATTTTATTTGTAGTTTTATTAAAGAATGTCATCACTATTTCATAGTTGGTATCTATTTGTTTTCCTTCGATAGATATATGTTTCAAATGTTTTGTAAACAGATACGCGCAATCACGTATTAAATATATTCATTCAGCTAAACACATTTTTATTTATTGTTTTCACTGCCAAACAATTTCTTAATTTTTGCAATTATTTCTTGAAAATGTAAATCTCTGTCCGAAATTAGTGAAATATTGTACGTCAAATTACACGTAGGTAATGTTATTAATTACATATATATATATTATGTTACTAACTATTAACACGATTTGCAAGTACGGAATCGCCATTAGTTTCCGCTTGTCGGTATTCCTACAAATTGTACATCGAACTGCGTCATCTTGTTAACCTATTTTACACATTTCCCCGAAAATTGAAACGGTACATCGCCATGATTCGCTCACGTGTTTGAGGAAATTTTAAAATTTAAAAAATGAAAAGATTGTACATATCTGGCTTTGGGTCACGTAAAATCATTTCGTTCCATTTTATTGCATCCCTAATTCTCGATCGAAATCGAATCATTCGAATTTTCTTTCTTCCCTTCGAACGCTTTGAAGATTGGCGAAAAGTAAGATATTTGTAAACGAACGTATCGCGTTGCATCTCGTTCTTCGTTACGTTTCTAATTGAAAATCTTGATCCAGTAAAGAAATCAAATTATTCGAGCTTCATCTTGCTTTCAATTACTTTGAAGATTGGCGATGAATAAGAGATTTGTAAACGAATGCATCAAGTCGCGTTCTTTGTTACATTTCTAATTGAAAATCTCGATCGAGATCGAATCGTTCGAGCCTCTTTCTTCCCTTCGATCGCTTTGAAGAGTAAGATACGATATTTCTAAACGAATCACGTTGCATCACGCTCTTCGTCACGTTTCTAATTGAAAATCTCGAACCAGTAAAGAAATCGAATTATTCCAGTTTCGTCTTTCTTTCAACCACCTTCGAAGATTGGCGAAAAGAAGCAACGAATTCCTTGAAAATTGAAAATTCTCGATCGAGTCATTCATCTTCGTTTTCCTCTCCAAATCACTTCGAAGCAAACGCACGAAGAGTAACGACACATATTTGTTAAATGGAAACTTAAAAAGTGGCAGTCGAAACGAAGGCCTACGCCAATTATATCCACGACAATAGAGAAAAATGAAAAATGAAAATTCTCGATCGAATCATTCATCTTTGTTTTCCTTTCCAAATCACTTCGAAGAGGGAACGACACATATTTGTTAAATGGAAACGTAAAAATGGTAGCATTCGATCCTCAATCTACGCCAATTGTATCCACCATGCGACAATGGAGATTTAGGAGCGAAGGAAGCAATGGAATGCAAAGGAATTCCTTGAAAATTCTCGATCGAATCATTCATTTTTATTTTCCTTTCCAAATCACTTCGAAGCACGAAAAGTAACGACACATATTTGTTAAATGGAAACTTAAAAACAGTGGCAGTTGATCTTCAACCTACGCCAATTATATCCACCACGCGACAATGGAGAAAAATGAAAAATGAAAATTCTCGATCGAATCATTCATCTTCGTTTTCCTTTCCAAATCACTTCGAAGAGGGGACACATATTTGTTAAATAGAAACTTAAAAACGGTGGCAGTAGAAACGAAGGCCTACGCCAATTGTATCCATTGCGCGACAATGGAGATCTAGGAATGCGAGGTCAGCTAAACAATGAAGCCTTATGAGAACCACAACAATGGACGCCACGATGGCTCTCGCGGCGTGCGTGACGATCGATATTTTAAGGCGGAGTGGTCTCGACCTTGCGCCGCTAAACGTCTTTCGATTTCACACGAGCCAAAAAATTTCTGCTCGACCGTCCAAGCGAATCAGATTCGCACATTTTTCGCAATTTTTGCAATAATAACATCGAACATCTCTCTTTCGATATCACTCTCCCGCTCTTACTTTTCGCCAATCTTCAAAGGACGAAAGGAAAGGATGGTTGAAAGGAAGAGGAATAATTTGATTTCTTTACTCTACTGGCTTTCAAGATTTTCAGAAATGTAACGAACAACGTGATACATTCATTTGCACGTTTTTATCGATTTTAATTCGCAATTCTAATTCCGTGTTATCTTTATCTCCCAACGAGTATTATTCGAACGAGGCAAAATGCTTCGTTTCGCACCTGTTACGCTTCCCTCGAAAAATTTTCCTTTTCCTTCTCTTGTATTTCGGTGCAGTGGTCGCGGTGTACTATACGAAGTAAAGTTTTTGAGTCGAGAAGAGGTTTTAGAAAAAATTATTCGAATAATTCTCGTGATAATTCGTAAACGATTCTCGGGACGTGTAGTCGATCCTTGGCAAGTTTTCCTTGTCGGTTCATCGACACGTTAAACGCTTGAGAAGTAATCAAAACTTGGGCGTTGTTTATTCGAGGGGGCTGATCTTTGAAGCTCTCCACGCGGTACATCGACACTGCGAGCGCTTTAATTCCTTTCTTTTCAATATGTCCAAAGTGTTGTTCGTTAATTCTGTAATATCTTTTCTTTTCATTTCTTTTTTTTTTCTCTTAAAATTTGCATACACGAAAAATTGAAAAAAAGATCGATTTTATCGAGATTAATTACGCGAATATAGGAGGAGGAGGGAGGGTTGGAGAACCGATTAAAAACTCAACATATAATGTAATAGAACACTTGGCAAACACTTTGTGAGCAAAAGGACACGGGAAAGCTTTTAAGAAATCGGGAAACGGAAAAATTAGATGCAGCAAAAAGATCGTGATAAAAAAAGGGAGGGGGATGGAAATATTCTTTGTTGAATTTAAGGATAAGGAAACACGAATTTTGTATAAATACGTGTTTATATGAAAACATAAATATTTTCTTTGTTCGTGAAACACACGTTTTTTTTTCTCGCAATTCGAAATTGGCTATAAAGTCGATCTATCTTTATCCACGCATACGAGGATTAAAATAGAATCGTGATATCATAACGAACAATAATTAACTTTTAATTAACACCGATAGCCTTAAATAGCGTTACACCGGGATGATCAATTTTAAATCGTAACGTCAAAATTAAACGGTAAATATTTAAATGGTTAAACGGTCGATAATCAACGCTCAGAAGGAATAACAAATTAAATCGATAAAATAAACCTAATTATCAAAAGTGATTCGTCGTATCACTTATATTTGCGCAAATATCCATTTGTATTATTATCGCTTATCGAATTAATTCGTTTGAACAATAGAGCATTCAATTGGCCGAGAAAAATGAATATCGATCGAATTTATCTTCTTTGTGCGACGTAAATAAATAGCAGATATTATTTTTTATCGAATTTGTATATGTGAAAAAAAAATAAAAATAAAAAAAAAAAAGTAAATATTTCTCGTCGTTATGGTATTTGTATATACGATATAACACAAAAATTAAACGTATCCACGGTCTAAATAATCTCGTCGTGATCCTGAATTCAAGCAGTCCATTCTCCCCTCCCTCTCTCTCCCCTGTTTGCCGAATACGTAGACGGAGGGAAAATTAAAAATGAAAAAATATTCCGAGCGACACAATGGATATACAGTTTTTCATCGACAACTATAAATTGAAAAATTCGAAAAACCTGACAGATTTGTTGGGATTTCGTCTCTACGTATATAATTAAAAAAAAAAAAAAAAAAAAAGCAAATATATCTTTAGAGAAATTTTTCGACAAAAACTTCGAAAATTCATAGCCCGAAATTAAACGACGAAACGAGCTACCGGCATATTTCTTTCTTCCTTGAAACGAAAACACAAAAGTGTTTAGAAAAGATTATTCAAATATATAAAAAAAAAAAAAAAAAAAAAAAAAGATGAATTCGCTCTAAAACTTCTTTCTCGCGTATAATAATCTGTTGAACAATTGGTTCCTTAATAATTTCACCGAAACATCGCGTACCGCGGCAAATTTGCCGCTGATATTATCTCTTGTAATTCCTATTGCAACAGAAATTACGTTATGACACGAATTGGCGAGCCTCGTGATTGAAATTAAACGAAGGAGACTCCTCGTTAATAAACCCTGTATAAGTACAAAATTTATAAACTACAAGCTAGAAAAATCGCCCTCCCTTTTCATCCAATACAATATTTACCCAGCGAATCAACGCGTCACGCACTTCTAATATACGCAATTAGATGACTCGGTCGCAATTCTTTTGTCCAAAACTGAGATAACTATCCCCAACACGTCGCGCGCAACTTTCTCTCTCTCTCTCTCCTCCTTCCAGATCCGAAGTCACGCGAGACGAACGCATGAAGCGTCACCAGAGAGAAAGAGAGAGAGAGAAACGAGGATGAAAATTTTCCAACGCGAAACTCGATTCGATAACACTTCGATCGGACCGATTCGGTGGAATCTCTACCGCAAATATTCGTCTATACGAAAACTTTGCCCACTAATCACTAGAACCGAGCATAGAATACAGATAACGAAGTTGCCGTGCGCGTAATCATAGAGCTGGCTGTGCACCTGGCTTGCACGCCCTCTGTCGAACAACTTGCGTTCGTTCTCTTCCTCCTTGTTCGTGTGCGTTATATATATATATATATATATATATATATATGCGCGCGTGTGTGTGCACGCTAGAGTGGCGTGACTCGCTGCTGTAACTGGAGAGGCCGCGAAATTCTCGACTGAAGTAGTACACGGACATTATCGAGTGAATCTCGAGCCATCCATCACTATTAAGGCAAACGGCAAGTTGGGTTACACGCCGAAAGATTTTCCCGGGCTCCTTGCCGCCGCTCGCGCTTTCTATCTCTCTGTAACAACGTGCTCGAACGTGATTTATATCCCCTGAGAATTTTTTATTCCGTAATTCCGTTGCGTCGATATTTCTCCATCTTGAAAAAGAGAGAGAGAGAGAGAGAGAGAAAGAAAGAGAGGACTCAATCTTGAGCGTGGTTTACGAGAGTTTTAGTTTTTTAGTGATTCGTAAGATTTAAGGTTTTTTTTTTTTGGAAGGAAGGAAGGAAGGAAAGGAGGGAGGGAAAAATTGAAGCGATATAACGGGGAATTAAAACGTCACTGAGAATTAAGTTATTCAAAACCGACGTTGAAAAGTGTGACGCGGAATCGGTTAATTGAGTTATCCAGAGTTTTTTTTAAAGTTTTACAACGAATTATTCGTCTAATGTTGTCGAACAATTTTTCGAAAAGCGTTTATCCCGTTATATACCGTACGAAGTGCGGTACATTCATTAGAGGCCGCTATCCCCTCGTTATATTTTTCGTTATAATCAAACTTCACGCGTCGTTGCGTTTGTTCCTCGCTCGATGGAAAAACGACTGCCCGTAATCCAATTTGTTTCCGGGTAGATCTCCATTATTTGTAATAAATCGTGCAATCGATAAAGTTATAGCTAAAATTAAAAAATAAATAAATAAATAAACTTGGTGAAAATTGGATCTTAACGATCGAAATTGCTAAATAACGAAACTCGCCAAAGTGCAAAGAAATAAACGTAGAGATCAATGGGACGATGTTAATTTGGTATCGACACAGCGTTCTCTCCATAACTCTGTGCCTCGACGCAAGAGTGACGTATACAACGAACGTTTTAAATATTATGTGCAAAGGAAAAAGTAATTTCTAGAAAAAAAAAAAAA
>NW_006263400.1:631922-632753 GCF_000469605.1 Apis dorsata
ACGTTAAAATTCCCTGTCGGTCGCATACCTTCCGCGTGAGAACAACTTAAATTTTTCTCGATTATCGAATTTTCCACGTTAATTAACGAACTTGTAAGCAATATCCGTACGTTTCCATGGCAACTAATAACGAAGATAATTTTGCAAAGTTTCGCCGATCGATGGATAGGGGAGGGGTAGTCGCACGAGGAGTCGGTGCAAAATTTTCGTCGTAAAGGGTTTCGTCTTTTACATTTCTGATTCCAAAATATTCATTCCACGCTATCGTATTTCGCTTTTCGCAAGCAAACCATTAATCCACCATCTCGATATTTTCGAATTCGAAATTCAACACCTTCTCGCTTCAATCCTAACCCCTGATATATATTTCGAACTTGAAACAATAACATTCGAAACATCCCTCGAATCATTTCAAATATATATATACACACGATACCTTCCACTTCCTATCCCCGCGTAGCGAAAAACCAATTTCAAATACCGAGGCCAATAGCTCGAAACCCGAATCGAAAGAACAACTCGGAAACTTGGGAACGATGCTCTCCCAATGATCAATTGGCGAAAATATTCGGCCAATTTCGTGCTCTTGTTATGTCCACGTGGAACGAAACGATCTTTCTCTCTCTCTCTTTCTCTCTCTCTCTCCACCGGGAATATGACACGACAATGGAGAATGGCCATCTCGACCAATAATTCAGCAAGCGTCGTAGACAGTGGCCGAGGGTTCCTCTTCATCTCCTCGTTCGTCCTCCCTTTTCCACGTAATAGCACCACGGAGAATTCTCTCTCTCTCTCTCTCTCTCTCTCTCTCTCTCTCTCTCTCTCTCTCTC
>NW_006263400.1:632786-635937 GCF_000469605.1 Apis dorsata
GGACACGAACGTTCCAATCTCTCTCTCTCTCTCTCTCTCAAAGGGTTACACCGTTACAACGGCGTAATGAGGGCGGTAAGTTGGCTCGAAACAACGAACGTGAGAGGAGGAAGGATAAAAAGTCACGGAAGAGGAGAGGTCGCGATTCGATCGTAGCTTTTCTTTGAATCCCTAGCCAACTTGGATAACGAATTCCACGGGCGAATCTCTACCTACGAATATCCGGATGATCCGCGATCAACCCTCTTCCAGAGAGAGAGAGAGAGAGAGAGAGAGAGAGAGAGAGACGAGTATTACGAACACCGATTAGAATTCTATCCCCTCGAATAGATTCGCGCGATAATTCACGCGTGGTTATTCTTTGGGATAAAAGAACGGGTGGTGGTATTTGAGGAATTTTGTGATTTTTTGGTTTTGAAAATTCTCGAAATATTGTGGAAAAGGGTATGACGATCTTCGAATCGATTCGAAATTCGGCAAGAGTATTCGAATATTCTTCTCAGAGAAACGATTTTGTTCAATTTTGAACAATTTTGATCACGCGTCGATCATTTTCGTGTATTTCATCGCGATGAAAAATCCGTAATCTCTTCGTTTTTTCTTCTTTTTTTTTTTTTTCAGAAAGCATCTTCGATCGTACACTTTGTGTATGGGATAGGTATGGATGGAATCGCGTGTAGCACGTGTTTTCGCGTACGTTTCGCATTTTTGCCTCGGGTTAAAAGCGCATTACGTAAGCGTGGTTATTGGTGTAGACAATGTGTATTACGTTGCACGGGCATAAAGACTAAAAGCTTCATTTCGAATATCGAAAATTCCCTCGAGTCACGTATATTAACGGGGAAACAAATATAACAGGAAATAGCGACGAACGTTTAAATAATCCGTAGTCGGGATTTAGTTCTGTTTAATTCTAAAAATTTCCATCTCGTAGAAATCCTCGTAGATTATTTTTCGAACGATATATATTTTTTCACGAAGATTATTTACACATAATTTTCGATCTGCTTTCTTTCGCAAAAGCTTGCGTGAAATCTGTAAATTCGTAGGTGATAGGAAAAGAAGAATATTCTTTTATTAGCTGCCAAGTTCTGCACAATTTCAGGTTGTTGCGCTTGTATCTTTGAGAATTCTTCGACTTTCGAAAAATATATATATTTTTTATATTTCATGAAGATTATTTACACGAGTTTAAAATTCGAATAATTTTGATCAATCTTTCTTTTGCAAAAATGTGTACATTCGTAGAAAAGAAGAATTCTTGGCCATTTAAGCCAATTTTTGCACAACAACAGGTCATCACGCTTGGTATATCTTCGAGAATTTGTTGGCTTTCGAATGATATATATTTTTTTTACAATTATTTACATATAATTTTGATCGACCTTTCTTTCGCGAAAGCTTGCGCGAAATCTGTAGAAAAGAAGAACATTCTTGGCCATTAGTCGTCAAATTTTACATAATTTCAGGTCGCGCTTGTATATTTTCGAGAATTTTTCACTTTCGAACGATATATATTTTTTATATTTCATGAAAATTATTTACACGAATTTGAAATTCGAATAATTTTGATCAACCTTTCTTTTGCAAAAATCTGTACATTCATAGAAAAAAAGAACATTCTTGACATTTAAGTCAAGTTTTGCACAACTTCAGGTCGTCACGCTTATATATCTTCGAATTTTTCGATTCTCGAACGATATATATTTTTTTACGAAGATTATTTACACATAATTTTCGACGTGGCTTTCTTTAGCGAAAGCTTGCACGAAATCGGTACATTCATAGGCGGCGAAAAAGAAGGACATTCTTGGCCATTAGCCGCGCCAAGTTTTGCACAACTACAGGTCATCGCGCTTGTATATCTTCAGGAGGAGGAGGAAGAAGAAGTTTCTCGCGTCCTTTCTCCCTTCGATAACGTGCCATCATTTGGGACCAATCCCGTGGAAGATATTCCTTAATACTTTCCTCCGCCACTTTTCATTCGTGCCATATGGTGTCGGGGGTTACAAAATCGCGATTCCTTTCAATATCCGTGGGAGGAACAGCGGCAGAGTACGACATTTTAAGCGATTCCTTCGATGGATGATACTCGCGAGGAGTTGAAAAAAAAAAGAAAAAGAAAAAGAGAGATATATCTTGAATCGATGCTTTCTCGAATGCGAATATTTTCCTTCCTAAGAGAATTATGAAAAATTATGACAGATACGCGACATTTAATTTCATTCCTCGAACCCACGCATTGGATCGAGGTTGGACTCTAATTCCGTGATTCGTCCCTCTTAAATTGAGATTATCGAGTAATTAAATAATTATTCGACTTTATTATTTCGTTGGAGAGATTTGGAAGAGTTTTCCAACTATTCGAGAGAATATTTTTCCATTCGCGGTTGATTATTCACGAGTTTCGTCCTATATATATATATACATATACATACAGCAAAGTAAGTTAATCAGCACGTCAAAAGTTTTTAAAGAGTCGTTACTTTGATATCATTTCGTCGCTTTAATTAGATCGTTATAAACTCTTTAAACCAAATAGAATTTAAATATAAAACAGGGACAGGATAGGAGCGTGATATCTGTATTAACAGACAGATGGAATTTAAACGTCGAAGCGAATTACCAATTTCGATCCTCTGATAAATTAAAAATAAATTATCGAGTTTAATATAATTTACGTACGCGTGCGTGCACATTTTTCTTAAATTAAACTCGGATTTCTCAATTTCGAATAAGATTTCTTCTTCTTTCTCTCTATATTCCATTAAATTTTAAATAACCGATTTCTCAGGACAAAATTTTCCTTAGGTAGGAAATAAATATCTATAAACACAGGACGAAACCGGTAAAAATCGTTTGAATAATATAATATTCCCATGAAAACTTTTTAAATTTCTCTAATAACACTTTCCTCCTTCGAGAAACGAAGAATAATTAGTAAGAAAAGAAAAGAGAAACAAAAGAATATCTTTTGCAAGAAGATTTCGTGAAGCGGATTCGAAATGACAGAGCGAGGCGAAATTGAGCGACGACGAGACGGTTTCAAGGACACGCGGGATCCGACGCAAGCCGTTCGAATGACTGCACGGAGAGCAAAAGAGACGGAGAGCAAAAGAGACGGAGAGCAAAAGAGACGGAGAGCAAAAGA
>NW_006263400.1:636310-639527 GCF_000469605.1 Apis dorsata
GCGGAGAGATTCGACGCCTCGACCCCCTCCTCCTACCTCGATTACCAGGGCGCGTGCCATTCTCTCTCTTTCTCTCTCTGTCTCTGTCTCGTTCAACTTGCTGTTACAATTGTCAGTTCCGCGGTTTTCTCACGCCCCCCTCCACTGACAATTACTCTTCACCGTGTTCACCGATGCCGCAGCGACCCTTGTTCTTCGCTCGAATTACACTCGAGCTTATTCCACGTCTTTTTAACGAAATGTTCATCAAACAAATTCTTCTTCCCCCGGAAACTTTCACTCGAAACTTCGTTTATATTGAATTATTACGCGCGATAACAATTTTTCAAATAATCGAAGAAGGATTCACCTCGATCTGATTCATCGATCGACAGCAGAGAGAGAAGAAAGCTTGATGTCTAATTAGGATCTAATTATCTGGCTGGCCAAATCGAGGCACGGGGTTCACGTTAATTGCCGCAAATTTCACGCTCCAAAATTTCACTTTCCACCGATCGGTGGAACGAAACGTACGTTCAAATCTTAATCGAGTAAGAAATTAGAAAGAGAATTTTTATTCTTTGGTCAAATTTAGAATTTTATATTGAAAGAATTTATTAACATTGATATATTTGATATACGTGTATTTTTTAATACGGTTCTAAGTCATTCTAAAAAATATTCACTGCGATTCCGTATATCGAATACCATATATCGTTTATCGAGCACAAAGAGTAGCAAGTAATTGGAGGGAAATTCGAGTTCAAGGGAAATTCCAAAATTCTCCCCTTGTCCCATCTATATAATAATTGGCAACTATGGATATCATCCCATATTAGCAAACAATGCTATTTGAGGCTCGGAGATCAAACAACAATTATGAAATTCCATGCGTGAACGTTATTCCGTATTTTTATTTATTAATTGATATATCGACAAGCGTGTTATATCTTCAAGTCGATCGAAATTCTTCCTCGTCGAATTTAGAATTTCGTTGGGAAATTAATTTTAAAGAAACGTAGAAAAGAAATATAGAAATTCAACAGTTGTTGTTCGATCCCTATTCAGAAAAAAGATTTGAATTCGTGGCTTTACGAGGCAGATACAAATTCTTTCGTCAGCGAGGAGGGGGAGAGAGAGTCACGGATGATACTTTACAAATGAATAAATAACGCTCGTTCCAGTTTTGAACCGAATGTGAATCGCTTTCTACCAAGTTTTTATAATTCAATATACAACCAATGCTTGTGTAATTTTATCTTCAAATAATCGTATCTCTCTCGTTAATCTTGACAAAGAAAAAAAAAAAAAAGAAAATACATTCTCATTTTAGAATTTTCGCGCAATCGACAATATTAAATATACCAAATGGAAGGAATAAAAAAAGAAGTTTGAACAAAGAAGAAAGAAAGATCGTCCCCGTTACGTTTTAAAAAGCTTTATCGTCTTCTCTACATCGCAACAAATGATGATTTCGTATTCACTATTCACGAGGAATCGAGGATCGAAACGTATTTTCCTCCCACGTCTACATTAACCGAGTAAAAATCTGGAACACGTCGTACGATTTTCAAGCACTATTCAATACAGCATTATCACCCTCTCTCTCGATCTCGTTTCTTCTCCTATATTGATTACCTTTTCTTTCTTTCTTTCTTTATTATTCCTATATATCCGTGTATACACACGATGAGACGACCTTGGTTTAAAGACGGTTTAAATATAGAGAAAAGAAGGAAATGGCGGACGGGATATAACATCGAATATAAGATTAAAAATATTTGCGCAACGATAGTTTGACGAAATTAACAGGAAACGAGAGACATCTGTTAATCGCAACGAGGACGGCCATTATTCCATTTACTCGCCACCTTCCGTACGAATGCGCGCGCCACGGAATTGAAAGGCGTTTTCAATGCGCGAGACACGGCGCAATAATTGCAGGATAATTATTCCTTTCTTCTCCCACCTAAGAATTTCCATAGCTATAATCGGTCGGCGGCTCGACTCAATCTATTCGAAATTCTGCCTCGCCTCTTCTCTTCCGCCTTTGTCTTTCCCTTTGTTCTTCCCCTCCCCCCTGCCCGTGTTCACACTCGTGGCAACTACGCCTTTCTACCCACCAGATACCATGTTTCCACCGTCTCGTCTAATGGCGAGGTTCTACGTCCTTCTCCCCTCCCAGCAACGCACTCGCTCTCGCTGCTTCCTCGTACAAAATCGGGCTCAACTTTCTTTCGTTTCTTTTTTCTTTCTCTTTCTCTTTTTCTTTTCGTGCAACAGGGATCGATCGTCAATTGGACGATTAATTGGGCGAGCGCGTCAAGAAAATCGTGATTGGTCGTGAAGTGAGAGTGAAGGAATTTGAAAGGCGTGGATTATAACGTTTCATTGTGGGATGCGATCGTGTGACTCGACGTGTTTTAGAGAGAAACGAAATTGGGCAACTGGGAAAGCAAGAAGAAAAGAGATGGAAAAGAATCGCGCGACGTACAGTGCACGTGCACGTATATATATATATGTACATAGAACAGTCGCTTTGTTGCCAAATTTTGCTACCGAGACACGTTATCTTGTCGAAGAGATGAATCAACGAGAAAGAGAAATACTTTTCTCTGGAAGAAGAATAACGAAACGATCTCGAAACTTTTTTAATTAAAATAGGAGATAAATAGATTCCAAGAATATTGGTGATTATTATTTCAATAAAATCTAATATACGGTTTTCAAGAATAAAATTCTTAATTCCTTATCTCGAGTACTTAAGAAAGATTATTTCTTAGAAACTATATACTTGTTCCAATTAAACGGTGTAATAATGGAAATCGATAAAGGCGCGCTACGATTAGCGTAACGTGACTCGATCTCCTTTCGATAAATTTTAATTTTTATCCCCTCCCTTCCCCCTTCCTTCTCCTCATCATCCATTCCGTTTTTCAATCCGCCTATTCCCTTCACGTTTCGAAACGAAAGAACAGAAGGAAAGAAACGAAGGATGCACGGATTTATATCGATCGATGGAGAAAATTGTCGTCTCTATCGGATCAAACGAAAGAATTTCAACCGTTGAGAAATCTGTTTCACGAGTAATTAGATGATTGCCAAAGGCAAAGGTGCCAACTTTCGTGTCCTTTTTTTCGTACCCTTTTTTTTCGTATCGACTGATCGATCGTTCCTTCCTTTTGTTTTCGCGTTTGCCGACCAACGATTGAAACAGGAAGGAGGGAGGGAGGGAGGG
>NW_006263400.1:640714-642149 GCF_000469605.1 Apis dorsata
CTCACACGGAAATTCATCAATTCCTCCTCACACGGAAATTCATCAATTCCTCTTCACACGGAAATTTATCAATTCCTCTTCACACGGAAATTTATCAATTCTTCTTCACACGGAAATTTATCAATTCCTCTTCACACGGCAATTTATCAATTCTTCTTCAAACGGAAATTTATCAATTCCTCTTCACACGGAAATTTATCAATTCTTCTTCACACGGAAATTTATCAATTCCTCTTCACACGGCAATTTATCAATTCTTCTTCAAACGGAAATTTATCAATTCCTCTTCACACGGAAATTTATCAATTCTTCTTCACACGGAAATTTATCAATTCCTCTTCACACGGCAATTTATCAATTCTTCTTCAAACGGAAATTTATCAATTCCTCTTCACACGGAAATTTATCAATTCTTCTTCACACGGAAATTTATCAATTCCTCTTCACACGGCAATTTATCAATTCTTCTTCAAACGGAAATTTATCAATTCCTCTTCACACGGAAATTTATCAATTCTTCTTCACACGGAAATTTATCAATTCCTCTTCACACGGCAATTTATCAATTCTTCTTCAAACGGAAATTTATCAATTCCTCTTCACACGGAAATTTATCAATTCCTCTTCACACGTTCCTTTATCAATTCCTCTTCACACGGAAATTTATCAATTTCTCTTCACACAGAAATTTATCAATTCTTCTTCACACGGAAATTTATCAATTCCCTCTCCTAACCGAATCCAATAATTTTTAAAGCTACAAATTTTTTTTTTTCCTTCACTTCGATCGATTCGTGGATGAAACAGATACGAATAAGTATAAATTGTACAAGTGAGGAAATTATACGAGCAAGATCGAGGTAAAGACGGGGAAGGAAGGAGGGTGGAATCGAGGGTGGAAGAACGTGGGAAGAAGAAGTTATTTCCAGTGGGAAGAGAAACAAGTCGAACAATTTCGGCTTTGATGTGTACCATGGTCAAACGGAGAAAGGGTTTCCGTTCTCTTTAATTTAGCCCTCGACAAGAGCGTCGGGATTTTGTCCGTTACCGTTGCTTCTTTTACCTCTCCCCCTCTCTTCCTTTTTTTATTTCTCTCCTCTCGCTTCCCCATTCGATTGTCCACCCCCTTGCTCAACCGTGTAATCTCGTCCTCCCTCTTTTTCAGCCCTCCCTCTCCTGGGAAAGGAACAAGTGACCGATTGCTCATCCGGTAACGAATTCGATTCTCGATCGTTTGAACAAATTTCGATAGATCTCCAAGACGTTTTCGTTTATATATATTTTTCATCGTCGAGAATATGGTAATAAAATTAGAAGAAAAGAAAAGAAGAAGAAAAGACATTTTGCTAATTCTTTCGATCCGAATTCCGAATGGAAAGAGAGAGAGAGAGAGAGAGAGAGAGAGAGAGAGAGAGAGAGAGAGAGAGAGATATAT
>NW_006263400.1:642210-642646 GCF_000469605.1 Apis dorsata
ATTGCTCGACAAAATCGAGGAGAAGGAGGAGGAGTATTATTCCAACCCGATGATTAAGATCCAAGGTACAAATATTCCGTTGATCAAAAGCGTCTTATACCAAGTTTGCTCGAACAATGTTTAATCGTTATCATCGTTATCTAGCCTCCAGCTTTGTGGAAGAAAATGTTCGAAATTTATGGCGGCTGTTCTCCTATAGCTACGGGGACGGGAATCAGAGGCGAAGACCGTCCTCCTCCTCGGTAATATTGCTTTAATTTCGTCGAGAGTTTGCAACCGCGTTGGTTTCAGTTGGTTAAACGAGAAGGCAAACGAGAGCCAAGGAATGTTAGGAAAAGTATTGTGGAAAGATGAGCAGGTAAATATTTCCAACCTGAAAATTAGTTTTCCATTAATTTCTTTCCCAGATCATTATTTCGAACGATAATTATATACA
>NW_006263400.1:642697-645293 GCF_000469605.1 Apis dorsata
GACGAAAAAAAGTTTCCAAATCCCCCTTTTCTCGTCTTTCCATCTTGGAATTTTTTAAACAAAAATACATCGACACTCCTCTGTTTCGCGATCTGAAATCGCGACGAAGATCGAGGTATAAGGGAAAAGTTTTTCAAAGTGTTAAAGCACAGACTTTAGCGTAACTTCGAGAGCGTCTCGTAAGGCTTCGTTTCTCGTAAGAAGAAGACTCTAGTTTACTGATAATTAGAAATTTTTCTGTTTCCTTCTTCTCTTCGATCATTGGTCGTCTGATTGCTCCAATCTTATCGTTGTTCCATTTCCATCCGTACTTCTGTATTTCTTCTTCGATATTCGAGTCTATTAAAAAATATATATATATATATATCTAGAAATACGTAGATACGCAAGTAAGTAACAAGGGATTAGGAATAAATAACGCACGATTCGACGATTCGATAAACGAATCCTTCGAGCCAACGCCCCCCCCCCCCTCCGATCGCTTTTAAACTAATGGCTCTCTCTTTAATTAGAAATTCGAGACTTGAAACACCGGTCGAAATACATTATCGGATAAATAATTAAGGGAAAATATGCATTCGCAATTACTCGATTCGGTCGAAGATTCGATGCCGGCGCGTAAAGGAAAAGAAATAAAATGAAATAAAGTAGAATAATATAAAGGAACGAAGGAAGGACATCCTTCTCGCGATCAATCGGATGAAAAGTATAATTTTGGACTGGCGTAATGAATTACCTTATCGAAACGAAGGGAGGGGGGAATTTTTATTAAATTTTTGATTAAACTTTGATGAGACTTTCATTTGATCGATAGCCAGTCCTCTAGTTATACATACGAGAATTACATTTTTTATTGCTTTTTTTTTTTTTCGGAACGCGTTTCGGTAATTGACCGAAATTGCGTTTAAACTCATTTCCATCGAGGGAACCGCAACGATTCATCAACCACAATGCTTCTATAAAAATTCAATCAAAAAAATATATATATATATATATATATATGTATAAAAAGTCAAATTTCGAGGGCACGAAACATCATTCGCTCGCGCAGTCAATTTTCAATTCAAAAGTAGCATCGGTTATCAATTATCGAAAGTTTTTCAATCAACGATATATATATATATAACTTATGCTCTACCACGTGTCGAATCATTCATTTAAATCTAAAAAAATACCTATTTTCTCGTATGGAGAGTCTCGTGAAATAGGAAATAGTTTTTCAAGCTAATAAATGATACATATATATATATATATATATATATATATATATATATATATATAAGTTTTTCTACCAGTGTTACATTACTTATTTAAATCTAAAATTATCTATTTTCTCGTATGGAGAATTTTGTACAATAAAAAATAGGGAGAATCGAGAATATAATAAAAAAGGATTCGTTCACGTTGTCAATTATTTCAAAAGTTTCTCAAGCCAATCAACGATACATATAAGTTATATAAATTATCTATCAAATATCATCATTTACTTAAATCTAAAATTACCTATTTTCTCGTATGGAGAGTTTCGTGCAATAGGAAGAATCGTGGATATAGTAGAAAAGGGTTCGTAGCATTCACGTTGTCAATTATCATTTCAAAAGTTTCTCAAGCCAATCAATTATATATATATAAATTACTCTACCACGTGTCGAATTTAAATCTAAAATTACCTATTTTCTCGTATGAAAAGTCAATTTTATGCAATAGGAAGAATCGTCGCGGTTCCCTCGTGGATATAATAGGAAAGCATCACTTGTCAATTATCATTTCAAAAGTTTCTCAAGCCAATCGACGATACGCATACGTCACATCATTTATTTAAATCTAAAATTACCTATTTTCTCTATATGGAGAATCTTGTGCAATAGAAAATAGAAAGAATCGTGGATATAATAGAAAAGGATTCGTAGCATTCACGTTGTCAATTATCAAAAGTTTCTCTTCAAAAGCCAATCAATATATATATATAAGTTACTACCATGTGTTATATTATTAAATCTAAAATTATCTATTTTCTCGTATGNCATTTATTTAAATCTAAAATTATCTATTTTAGTATTTTTTTTTTTTCATATGGAGAATCTTGTGCAATAGAAAATAGAAAGAATCGTGGATAATAGGAAAGGGTTCGTAGCATTGGTTGTCAATTGTCATTTCAAAAGTTTTTCAAGCCAATCAACGATACATATATGTATATATATATATAAGTTATTCTATCATATATCACATCATTAATTATCTATTTTCTCGTATGGAGAGTCTCGTGCAATAGGAAGAATCGTGGATATAATAGAAAAGAGTTCGTAGCATTCACGTTGTCAATTATCATTTCAAAAGTTTCTCAAGCCAATCAACGATACATATATATATATATAAATTACTCTATTATATCGAATCATTTGTATAAATCTAAAATTACCTATTTTCTCTATATGGAGAATCTTGTGCAATAGAAAATAGAAAGAATCGTGGATATAATAGGAAAGTAGCATCGATTGTCAATTATCATTTCAAAAGTTTCTCAAGCCAATCAATATATATAAGTTACTACCATGTGTTATATTATTAAATCTAAAATTATCTATTTTCTCGTATG
>NW_006263400.1:645345-649170 GCF_000469605.1 Apis dorsata
GAGAGTCTGCAATAGGAAAGAATCATGAATATAATAGAAAAGGGTAGCATTCACGTTGTCAATTATCATTTCAAAAGTTTCTCAAACTAATCAACGATACATATATATATATAAATTACTCTATCATATCGAATCATTTGTATAAATCTAAAATTACCTATTTTCTGGTATGGAGAATCTCAACAAGGCAACAGGAAATGGGAAGAATCGTGGATATAATACGTGGAGAGGGTTGGTCGTCTTCCTCGCGAGAATAATTTTCGATACAACGGTTAATTTGGAAGTTAATAAAGGTCTCTACCGGTTGAATAATATCTTGGCAGTGGCAGCTGCAGAAAGTTTGCCGAGGGCGAAGGATCCTCTCTATCTCCTTATATTCGTCCCTGGATTCGTCCTTCCCCCTCCCCTCCCTTCCCCTCCTCGCTTCCTTTTGAATCCCTTTCATATAAAAATTAATTAGAAAAGAAACTTTGCCGGGCGACTGGTTATCTAACCTATATATCGGCACGCTTTGTGCAATCAGTCGGCGTTGGTTCGTTTGAAAAATGATTCAATCCCCAAGATTTATAGCCTCGCCTCGCTTTTATATTTTTGTCTCGAATATTAAAAAAAAAAAAAAAAAAATATCCTTCTATTCCGTACGGAAATAGTTGCTTTTCCAGAGAGTTTCGACAAAATTATATATATGTGTATAACCTAGTTGCATACATTATCTAATTATAACATAAGATAATTTTAGAATCTATCTAGGTTACACGTGATAAATAATTCAACGCCGTTTATCATGGAAATAGCTTCCTCTGAAACCGAATAGAGTACCCTTAACGTAGACGACACAGGGAACAATCCAGGCTGGTTGAGCAACAAGCGGCGCCTTTACTCGTCGAAGCCTGGCGCTATCGAGTGTCACAGGACCGATGTGGAGAGGGGCAACTGTGGGAGGATGTCGAGAAAGCAAAGATTTAGTTAAGAAAATTAATCGAATGGATCCCTATATTCGAGATAGGGATATTCGTGTAAATGCGTTTTATATAAGTTTATACTTAGAGGGGCGTGGACGACGACGCCATTGGAGGATGCTCGCAAAAATTTACAGGCTTATCTGAATTGGAGAGTACATTTCCCCGTTATTTCTTTCGGAAGTGCACTCAACCGCGTTAAAAGTAAAGATGTATGTAAATAAGAACTAATTCAAAGCAAGAGCAAAAGCAATTTCTTCTTCTTTTCTTTTCGAATCTTCCTCTAAAATCTTCAAATTCCTATTTTAAATTAAAAGAAAATACAATTACTTCGCTCTACTTCGTTTCTTAAGTAGTAATCTTAAGAGATTATTCGTACGAAGATTTTTTTCTTTTTCTTTCTTTGTTCGTCTTCTTCTTTCGCGCACTTTTTTGTCAACTTTTGTATATCGACTTTCGATTACTTCGAATACAATAATATCTCTCGTTTAATTATTAAAAATAGCAGTATATATATATATATATAGTAGCAAGGTTTGTTCGCGTTAAAAATGTTAAAATTGAATTCGCTTTTCCTCTACGAGCATTACCGCCCTCTCTCCTCCTCTGTTCCCACCATCCTTCCTTCCACTGCCCTTTACCTATTATCCTCTCTCTCTCCTTCCCTTCCCTTTTGTTCCCATTCTCCTCTTCCTTCCCTTTATATTCTCCCCGCTTCCTCCTTCTTCTACCTTCTTTTTTTCGCTCGGGTTTCATTATCTAATTAAATTTTCTGTTTCAGATCCGACAGTCCTTTGGAACCGGTCGTCCAGGCTTACGTTACCGTTTTCTGGCCGTGAAAAGCGGCCATTTCTTCCTCTTCCTCTTCTTCTTGCCAGGAAATAAGCTTTCTTTTTCCAAGGCAAGAAAGATGTGAAATTCTTCATTATCCACCAACCGACTCCTCGTTTCAAAATTATTGGTCTCATTTGGAGTAAATATCCATGATTTCCAAGTCAAAGAGGAGTATGTAATGAAAACAGTTGGGGAATTGACGTAGACGAAATACGATTTAAAAAGATATAGTAAAGAATATTACTGGATTCGTTTCAGAAACGTTGTCTCAAGAATTTTAAGAATGTATAAAGTGACACACTGTTGCATTACAGAAACAATTGAAAATTCTCTGGAGGAAAAAAGGAATTATTGTTCGAAGAATATTTTTCGGAAATAACCGAATTCCGAGAGCAGATATTCGATATCGTAAAGAAGAAAAAAAAAAAAAAAAAAACATTTTTACCTTGGTTCATTGAAGCAACGAAATCGAATTACGAGAAGGAATAAAACAGGTCGTAGAAAATTAAATGGTCCGAGGTTTTATTTTGGGGGGAAATTTCTTTCTATTTCTTCGCATCGACGTGGAATTTGGCACGAATACGTCATCAACGTTGCAAGATAAGACAGCACACTAGGTTATTTTCTCCTCAACTTGTTTCCAAAATAAGATGTTCACGGTTTGACGCGAAAATAGCAGTATTACCCTCGCCTCCCTTTCGTAGTCACAGAAAGACTGGTTTTTATCCAGTTGGATAAAAAATTCACATTACACGCCCTTCGAGATAACCTCTCCGTTTCGATCGTTATTTTATAAAATAATTCGTCGTAAAAGAAATGATGTTTTATAACGCGAATCTTCTTTTTTTTTTCTCCTTTTTTTTATCGAAATTCTTACCCTTTCCCTCATTGTCCGGGTGCAATTTTCCCTGTAGAAAGAAATTTCCAAGAATCCTCTAGGAAATAATGTCGAAAATATCGTTATTCTTGCCTTCGTTCCACCGTATTAAGTAGACATTTTTAACGAAAAGTTTATTACCATATCGGAAAAGTTGCCTTTCCCCCTTTTACTTGGATAAACTCTTAAAGCTGAATGTGATTAAATAAAATTGCCTTAAACCAGCTCCATCAATTATCAATATTAAATTATGGGGGGGGAGGAAAAAGTTTCTCCCTGTTTTTCTAAAATTAATAACAAACACAAACTTTTTCCCTGCAACAACTAAACGCACGAATATAAAATTTCTCGTTAACTGTAGAGACATCGATCAAAGGTTTATATGTAAAATTATTTAAATTATTATTATATCGTTGCCTACTACATTCTTGTACTTTTTTTTTTTACGTTTTCTTTGGACGAATTTTTCCAAGCTTTTTTTTTTTTCTTATCTTCTTTTAGTTCCCTTTTTCGATTTCTTCCTTTCTTACGTGCCACCACGTTCTAATCTTTCTTCCTTGGAAAGATTTCGCTCGGATCTGGTTTAACGTCGGTGGACCAAGCTCTCTCTTTTCTAAAGCTCTTCACTTTCCCTTTTTGTTACCATCTTGTTTTTCTTCTCCTTCTCATCGATTACCTTTCTCTATTCTATCTCGATTTTTTTTTTCTCTCTTCCTTTCTTAAGAATTAATTTTTTTTTCTTTCTTTCTTTCTTTTCAATCGTGATTTCATTTCCAATCGCTTCAACCCTTTTCGATCAAACTTCAATCAAACTTTCACGAGATGATTCATTCGTTAAATAAACTTGTCGATAATATTTTCAAATAAGGTTCGAGTAGTGTGAAACAAATCAAATATATATTATATTTATAACTTAAAATATATCGAATAAATAAAATAGTTCGATTACGAAAAATGATCGCAATATATTTGACCAAAATAATTGATAAATTTATGGATAAATTTATAATACAAAAAAATTTGGAAAATTCGTTAAAAGTTTACATACTCCGAATGTGAAAATTTTTATTTGCGTATTTAAACAAAAAATGGATTCGTTCCAAATATATTCATCTATTCAAAAAAAAAAAAAAAAAAAAAAAAAAAAAAAAAAAG
>NW_006263400.1:649361-655005 GCF_000469605.1 Apis dorsata
GAAACCAATACTTCCACATACTCGTGTTCCAACGATTATTAACTAACGCGTTTTATCGTTACATACGTACAGAATGATCCAATAAATTTTCAGAGATTTGGAAAATATTTACCCGTAAAAGTTATTTCTAAAAATATTCAAACTGATAAATCTATCGTAAGTAGCGAAATATTTGAATTCTTCCTTCCTTCGTCACTAATTCGTCGAAAGTAGTGAAAGAAAGAGAAAGAGAGAGAGAAATATATCTCTGGAAAAATAAAAGCGATTTTCCAAAGAAAAGTATTTCGATACTTGTATCATTTCGAATCTATCGACGTAAGTAGCGAAATATTTGAATCTTTCGTTTCCTTCGTTCGTCATTAATTTGTCGAAAGTATTGAAAGAGAGAAAAAGAGAGAGAGAAATTTATTTCTTGGAAAAACAAATGCGATTTTCTAAAGAAAAATGTTTCGATGCTTGTATCCATTTTCTATTCGAATCTATCGACGTAAGTAGCGAAATATTTGAATCTTTCGTTCCCTTCTTTCGTCACTTCATTCGTCAAAAGTACTGAAAGAAAAATGTATTTTTAAAAAAATAGACTAAATCCAAAGAAAACTATTTCGATACTTGTATCCATTTTCCATTCGAATTTATTGACGTAAGTAGCGAATCCTTCGTTCAAGTACTGAAAGAGAAAGAGAAAGAAAAAGAGAAAAAAATTTATCTCTAGAAAAATAGATTCAATCCAAAGAAAAGTGTTTCGATACTTGTATCCATTTTCGAATCTATCGACGTAAGTAGCGAAATATTTGAATCCTTCGTTCTCTTCCTTCGTCATTAATTTATCAAAAATACTGAAAAAGAATAAAAAAAGAAATTTATCTTTAGAAAAATAGATTCAATCCAAAGAAAAGTGTTTCGATACTTGTATTCATTTTCCATTCGAATTTATCGACGTAAGTAGTGAAATATTTGAATCCTTCATTTGTTCCCTTCATTCGTCACTAGTACAATTCGTCGAAAGTACTGAAAGAGAAAGAGAGAGAGAAATTTATCTCTGGAAAAATAAAAGCGATTTTCCAAAGAAAAGTATTTCGATACTTGTACCATTCCAAATCTATCGACGTAAATAGCGAAATATTTGAATCCTTCGTTCCCTTCCTTCGTCACTAATTTACCGAAAATAAAGAAAAAGAAAAAGAAAAATCTATCCTTAGAAAAACAGATGCGATTTTCCAAAGAAAAATGTTTCGATATCCATCGTATCATTTCGAATGTACGCTGAACATCGAAGCTACTTAATCACGACGCATCGTCGGCATTGACGAGCGGAAGCGGAGGAAACGAGGGGAAGACACGATCCCCTTCAGGAAATTAGAAAGCGACTCGTGAACGGAATAATTCAACTCCTTTCGTTACTCGAGATGGTAAACAACGATCACGAAGTCTCCAACTTTCGAAGTTATCCCGGACACCGAGCGAATCATATTATTAATCGATACGAGCGAAAAAGAGGACCATCCCCTCCCCTCTCCTCTCATTAATAAAAAAAGAACAAAACATCACATTTTTCTTGAAAGAAAAACAACTTTTGAAGAGAAGAACAGGAAGGAGATTCAGAAAAGGAGGAGGGAGATGAGATCGCGTAAAACTCTTCCTCTTCCACGCAACGACCCCCGTAAAACGTTATCGCAGTACAAGCGCGATGTTATAAACGCGATGAGACACTTGCTTCCGTTAGAAATCTCGAAGAGGGGCGATAAGATGTGTAAACGGCGACGAGAACAACGTGACCGATTTTCCCTTCGAAGGGGAGGGGGGACTTTTCCATTCGATATCCCCTCGGCCGTTAATCCATCCTCTCGCGAAACGACACCTCGTAAAACAGTGGAGCGACGTTGGACGTGGAACAGAAGGGGAGGGGGAGGAAACTTGTTAAGAAAGCGCGGGACGGACTTCATAAAGTGGCAATATTTGAGACGACGACGACGACGACGAAACGTAAAGAGTTTTACGTTTTCTTCGTTCCTCCTCTCCGACTTCCGTTTCCATTCCGTGCAGTTGGCCCCGGATCTGTCCTTACTTCCGCTGCCCGTGATGCGTAACCACGCCTTCCGCTTCTGCTCACACAGAAACGAGATACGCGTCGTACATTTCCTCCCCTTCTTTTCGTCCCATATTTCGAGGAAAGACGAAGACCAGGTTATGTGTATCTGAACGATACAGATTCGCAAGAATCGTAATTCATTCCTCGGTCGTTTGATTACGAGCGAGTTTAAATTCTTGCTTCCCTCGTAACAAATTCTTTTAATGTTTGTGATATCGTGTTTCAAATAACGTTGAAATATTTAATATATAATATTATTATTATTTATATATATAATATATTATTATTTAACATATAAATATATTAATTATATTAATATATTTATACTAATATATTTAATATTTAATATATATATATGTGTATATATGTGTAATTAATATAAATACTGAATCGAAGTTGATCAGTTTGGGGAGTTGAGATTTACTTAGAGTCGAGAGTGTTGTAGAATTTAAACTTCACTGAAATTTTATATGCGGTTTTATCGAATATTGCCAGCAACATCACTATTCATAGTTGGTATCTATTTTTCTTCGATATTTCAAATATTTTTTTATTTTAATATTTTAGTATTATTATTAGTATTATTATTTAGTATTATTTATTTAGTATTATTATTAGTATTATTATTTTAGTATTTTATTTTTTGTATTTTAACAGATACACGTGTAATTGAATATATTCATTCAGTTGAACCCGTACATTTTTATTTATCGTTTTCACTGCCACAGGGAGTCGAATTACGTATTTAGCAAAATCTGGACCTTCGTTCATCACGGTGAACAAGCCCAGAAGGATGGAGCCACGAGGCTATCGCGTCGAAGATTAAGGAGGAGGAGTTCTCGTCCAGCGAATCGCACCTTGTTCGCGAGAAAATTTAAATAAAGCGAGTTTTGTGTTATCGGGGAAGAAATACGTTGGCGGATAATTCTGGCGGTCGTAAAAAAAAGAAAAAAATACGCGCACAATTTTTTATTATAAAAATTCAAAGGCCGTTCTTCGAAAAAAAAAAAAAAAGAAGAAGAAGAAAAAGAAAATTGTAAAAAGTTAACTTATACCATCACACGCTTGAAACATCGTAACACTTTTTTCCACCTTTTCATTTTTTCACGTGTTTTTAACATTTACGATGAAAACGCTGGCTGTTAATAATGCACGTACTTTATATATATATATATGAAGGTTGCTTATTACTTTTTGATTTTTATTAATATTTCCGCTGAAATTTTCTACGAAGCTTGATGAATTTATTCCTCTGCGGTTATTCGAAAATTATAATTAATATTATATTCCTCCAATTTATTTTAAAAAAAACCGATTATCCATTAGAATAATATCGAATAAAATCCACTATATAACGTACAGATAAGAAAGATATTTCTCTTCAAAACCATTGTTATAATTTTAACACCACAAGAAAGTATCGAACTCTTGGAATCCTGTTTCGCAAGTTTGAACTCGAGTCGAGTAAAAAAGTAAACTAATAATATGCTGTTCTTCAATTGTTAATTGACACGATCATTCGAGTGAATTATTGAATGATCACGCAGGATTATTAGAATAACAATTACTCCAATCGCACAGATTTGTTTAGAAGAGTGATGAAGCACTAATATTTGAAGATCTCTTCGAATCCTGTTTCGTAAATTTGAACTTACTCAACTTTTTCAATCAACGCTACAAAGTTGAACAGTCGATCATTAAAATCACCTTGCAATCGCACAGATTTATTCATCGTTTTGAAAAAATATCGAACTCTTCGAATCCTGTGAACTCGAATAAAAAAAGTAATATTCTTCGATCATTAGAGGGACAAAAAATCAGCTTACATAGATTCATTTAGAGGAATCGTTCGTTTTGAAAAAATATCGAACTCTTGGAATCCTGTTTCGCAACTTTAAACTCGAATAAAAGAAGTAATACACCGTTCTTCGATGCTGCACGATCATTAAAGACAAAAAAATCAGTCTGCATAGATTCATTCATATCGTTCGTTTTCAAAAAATATCGAACCTTCGAATCCTGTTTCGCAACTTTGAACTCAACTTTGTCAATCAACGCTACACAGTTGAACGGCCGATCATTAGAAAATCACCTTGCAATCGCACAGATTCATTCAGATCGTTTTGAAAAAATATCGAACTCTTGGAATCGTGTTTCGCAACTTTGAACTCAACTTTGTCAATCAACGCTACATAGTTGAACGGCCGATCATTAGAAAATCACCTTGCAATCGCACAGATTCATTCAGATCGTTTTGAAAAAATATCGAACTCTTGGAATCGTGTTTCGCAACTTTGAACTCAACTTTGTCAATCAACGCTACACAATTGATCATTAGAGTGAAAATCAGCTTGCAATCACACAGATTCGTTCAGATCGAATAAAAAAAGTAATACGCCGTTCTTCGATCATTAGAGAGAGAAAAAAATCAGCCTGCAATCGCATAGATTCATTCAGATCGTTTTGAAAAAATATCGAACTCTTGGAATCGTGTTTCGCAACTTTGACNCTCGAATAAAAGAAGTAATACGCTGTTCTTCGACGATCATTAGAGGGAGAAAAAAATCAGCCTGTGCAATCGCAATACACAGATTCATTTAGAAAGGTGATGTTTAGAGCGCGAGGGATGGTTGGTAACGGGGCCAAGCTAACAGCATCTTTCGAATTATCGAATATTCCCACGTTGCACCACGCGGTCCTTCTAACCAACATTCTCAATATCCATTTCCATGCTCCCATTACCATTAACGGCGTGCGCCGGGGTTGCAAAATCAATGAACAAGTCCCATCTTTTTTCCCTCGACATCAGCAATCCTATTTATTCGCCTATTTATACGGCGGAGCAAGTGCCTCGCCTCCCCATATTGAATATTTCACCAAGTTAACGTCGTTGTACTTATGTTAATTGAAAAACACCGATCAACCTTCGACATCCACGCCTCTTCTTTTCTTTACCTTCCCCTACGGGACAAAAATTGCCAGGGACAACTTACTCTCTTTCCATATTTATGCAAACGCGAGCCTCCGCCAGGAGAACAACTCGAGGAGGCGATATAAACGCACGTCTCTCCTCGCAACCCACCCGTGGAGCATCGTCAAATGTTTATAAACGTCAAGCAGTGAACAATTTCCAGGACGACGAGGGGAAGAACGACGAGCTCGCTGCGCAGCTAGAATTCCTCCATTGATCGTAACCTTCTTCCCGCTTGGAAAGTCCTCCGGCCGATAAACTATTCATGACAATTAGGGGGCCATATGAAACGCTATTTCCTATGCAAACACTTCCTCTTTCTTCCATTTCGCTCGACTCGAGTCGACTGGTCTGCCATTCTCCCCCCTCTCTCTATTTTCGATTAACTTTATCGTTCGATTTCGTCCACCACGATTTCCTAGCACGCGTTCACACGAGACGTCGGATTGTCACACCCCAGGAATTTCATCTGGAGCATAATTAATCTCGGCAATTACACGGCGGACAAGTATAATTTCGTGGCAGCGGCGCGGCATCCGGCCATGCCGCGATGAAAGCCGACGCTACAACGTTCCGCTGCTGCT
>NW_006263400.1:655504-656948 GCF_000469605.1 Apis dorsata
ATCCATCGATACGCGTAACACGAAACACGAACTTCTTGACTTCTGTTGGTTCGAGTTTGGATGAGAAAGATGGAATTTAATAATTCTGGGTCCGTTGATTAAAGATGGGTGATGATCGTTGCAAGAATCCGTCGTCGTAATTTAGCGTAGCAAGGATGTAGCTCTTGGTTTTGGGGAAGAGAGAAACGCTTAAAATTCGATTATACGCGACGACGTTGCGCGATATTTTGCGTTTGAAGGTAGACAAATTTTCCGTGGAAAAATGGTTGGACTTGGTATATAAAAATGTTTCACTTTTTTCCCATACAAAGCGCAAGATACGTTTAAAATATGAAAATGTACTTTTTTTTTTAAATAGTATCGTATTATTTCTTCCGCGTAGATAAGTCTTGTAAAATGTGTACAAAGAGTATTAAAAGTAGGAATATTGAAAAATTGGTAGGTATCCGGTGAGATATTTCAAATTTTTAAAATGTGTTGAAAATATATATATAAATAACTAAGGATAATTTTTATTAATTTTTGTGTCGTCTGTTATCCAAGCAATTAATAATAAATTTCACAATTTACCAAGTTTTAATGAAATTTAATAAAGGCTAATTGTCTCGTGTTTTTTATTACCACGTAATTACCATATTTACCGCAATCCTAATAAATTACTCTTAATTAAATCCACTTCGACTTGTATTTCGAGCTAATGTATCGATTGAGCAGAGGTAGAATTGTTTTTTGTCCGCCATTATGCCTGTTCAATCGAAGTAACCAGAATTAATAAATGATCGAACAAACTGCATAAAATTCTATCGGTGGCGAAACAACGTTACGAACGTTATAAATTTCTATTATTTTCTCGTAATTCATCAATTGTATTATACGTTTCCAATTATAAATCTCGTAATTATCGCGTATATGCTTTTTATCCATATCGGACCGTTCCGATTTATTTTATCGTATTTCATCTTTTTCGAGTGAAATCAATATAGATGCGAATCGATCGCGTGGAAAATAATCAGCTCCCTCTCCCGAGTAATAACGGGGAGTAAATTCGACACGTAGCACGCGTAACGAACGTGGCGGTATCTGGTGAACGAAGATAAAAGCAACGCGCATCGATACACGTCCGGATCATCGTGTGTCATCGGAAAGTGGACAGTAATGCATAACGAGCACACGCGCGGTCAATTCCGTTATCGAAACGGATGGCTTTATTAAACCCATTATTCACTGGTCGTAATTTATCACGATAACATTGCGTTTTAAGGATGATTATACGATGGTCAAGAAGGATGATGTGTATCTGCCGATTACGCGTGCCCTCTGTTGATCACGTGATCGATTACTCGAGCGACGACAACATGTCGACCTTATTTTCCATACAAACAGTGAACGCGTTCGACACTCGAAATGCATACCATCGCCGATACGTTATATATATATATATATA
>NW_006263400.1:656984-664936 GCF_000469605.1 Apis dorsata
TACCGTGGAAAATTCCGTTAGAGGATATTACGGTTTACCATCGACGANTTCGTCTTAGTCACGAGGAATCGAAAAAACATCGACAGCTCGCTCCTCTATTTTCTGCATTCGTTACGCGGCGAAACATAACCTTTCAACCTAGATGCTCGCATACTTTGACGGATTAGACCCGGTTTACATCGCTAAGCATCCAGCCGTTATTATTCTACTCGCGTATGTACGTTTAAATACTTGTACCATGTACACCGTGTTTGATTACGACTACTGGAACTATGAATAATTTCTACTAGTTCTGTTTATAAAGTAAACTTTCCTTGCTCGATTCGGGCACCATTTGTGGCAAATATTTCACTCGGTGATATTATATATTCGTGAAAATACGGGTTCAAGTGGTGGAAATATAATACTGGTGAAAAGAAAAGTTATCCCTTTCCTCTCTCCACACTCTTTTATCACTCTTTGTATATAAATTCGAAGAGACAATCGATCGACGATAATATCGTTATTGCAAAGTTATTCGATAATTAGGTATCGAAGACACACCGTGGGATGAAACTTGGCGTGCATCGTGTGCAAAGGCAGCTTAATATCGACGCGGCCGGATCTAAGAGCAAAGTTTCCTCTCTTCTCCGAGGGATTTTCTCAGCTTTGGAATATATAGTGGAGAGCTGTGTGTAAACGATCGCCGTGCCTCCGCGCGCCATATTAATAGGGCCATCTTCATGGCCAGCTTAATATTGGATAGCGAAGCGCTTGGACGGTCCTTAGAAGCGGAAAACGATTTATGGCCTCCACCGTTGGAGGATTTGTAAATAGAATCCTGTGTAGAAGGAGAGCGGCCCGAGGACAGGCACGTGCTCGGCATAAGTCCGCCAAGAATATGAGAAGGATTTCCACCAATTGAATTTGTTGTTACAGCTTCCACCGATGCGAATTAAATTGAAAATGAACCGCGTTCTGTCTACCGTGAGTAAATCTATTCAACTTTGACGAAACTAGTTATTAATTATTGACCAAAAAAAAAAAAAAAAAAAAGAAAGAATCCACGTTCGTTATATTTTCAGATATAATAATAATAAGAGACTGATGAAAAGAAGGAAGAGAGAGGTGAAACCGCAACTTTACAAAAGGGAGATTCATATTCCGGTCGGAGAAGCAGCGACATTCGGAGCAGAAAATAAAATCTACGGGGGTCGGTCGGTCCCGTCCACGGAAACGGACGTTGCATTCACGGGAACGTTTCTCGTTTTCGTCTCATAACTTCCTCCTTCCTGGACTCCTAACCGACTCTTTCCCCGACCGTGTCACATCGCTGACCCTTCCTGCACTTAGTCGGGCTCTAAACCAACCGGCAAACTTCGTGATATGCATTTGAAATGCCGACTTTTGCCCCGAAATTTTCTTTCGGTTATCCGCGCAATCGGATTTTCCTGTTAGAAATTCGTCGTTAAATTCTCTTTGATTTTATATATTTTGGACACGCCTCTTTCCTCAAGGTAACCTTATATCTGAAACACACCGCAAATTTATATTCGTGAGTAATTCTCTCTATTTTTTCTCAAGGCTTCGTTTTCAAGTACAAATGAAATTAGATACTAGAATAAATTATAGGAATTTCGTTCATTTAAAAATAAATTTAGAAAATTGAATTTAAATAATAATTCATTTTTATCCAATTTCACTTTTTGAAAATTTTCCATTATTTTCACAGGTAAAATCGGTCGCTTGTAGACATTTTGTACATATATATATAGATATATACAATGAAGAGCTGATTTGCAAACCGACTATCAAGGAAACACAGCGTCCAACTATCGGCTAATCAGCCGCCAACTTGCTCGATGTAAGACGGAACGCCTCTTATCCGATGATCCGTCTTTCCTCGAGACATAACAGGGGCTAACTATGCTCGACTAAGCTTCCGTCACGTCGGATAGTGTGGTAAATCTTCCAGATTTATGTGCACCATTGTCCACGCCGTTTTCGCTTTTTGTCGTGATATAAACCTTCAAAGTCGAGTGTCGTCTCGAGACTCATTCTTGTAAATGAAGAATAAACGAAGATTTTGAATTTGAAGAGAAAGAAGAATTGGGAGAAAAATAACAATTAAATAAAGCGATAATTATCTTCGTGACAAATATGGGACAATGGGAAATACGACAAATTCTATTTTATATCTCAATATGGGTATTGTTGTGAAAACAATTAATCCTATTATCTCCCTGATGAATTTATCAATATACACTCGATAATTGCAAATACGATATTTGCATTCAAGTGACATTTGATACTTTGCGACAAAGGCAATTTAATAATAATTTATATTCGTTTCGAAATATGTATGTATTCCTATGTCAATAATAAATCGAGCAATAAATCTTGACGAAATATCGATCACGAAATACGAATTAATACATCTTTTTTTACTTTACTATTTTACAACACCATTCATTTCGCTTAATATAATAATATATCTAAATATTTGCGCGCAGATCATCGACCAAGTACGAGATCACAAATTTCATTGGATTTCTTGCAACATCTCGACATACGTCGTCTCTATAATCGTAAGAGTTACGGACGAAATTACGAAATTTTAAAAGACAACAATTTATGAGAAAATAAACATCGTTAATACATACCAGAGACTAACCCAGGCTCTGGCTCGAACCACAATCTCGTTACATACCGAGAGAGGGCTACTATGGCCCCGCAGTAACCACCTTGTTCCCAAGTTTATATACGTATAAGAACCCGGTTAACCCGTTTGGAACAGGTTACAAGCAAACAATTCGTTCATTTAAAAGATAATAACACAAGTAGTGCAAGTTAATTGTATAAAATTTCGTTCAAAATAGATTTATTAGGATAAAAGTGGTAAATATAAATTCTTCCTTGATGTATAATCGATCGTTTTTTTTGGAACGAAACATCGAACGAAAGTTTGAAGGTAGGTAATCTTGTAAATAGCTTGAAATGCCTGTGTATTTCGTTTCTCCCTCCATCTAATACTTCAACCTCGTATTATCTAGAGTGTTGCTCTTCGCTTAGAAACAAAGCTGTGAAGTTTATCAAGGGGGGAGGAGGGTGCAGGATACTTCCTATCCTTTGTATCGCGAGGAAAAATTGTGGCGATGCCGCAATGTGAACGAGTTTGAAACTCGACTCTGGGATACTTACTCTGATCGAGCGCGACGGATATTGAAGTGGTGAAACGTCAGCTTGACGATTTCGTCGGGTTGACCGATGAACGTGTAAAGGAGGCAATCGATGTTCGACGGATATGGCTTGGGGTAATAAGGCGATGTGAACGTGCCACCTTGAGGTCTGTCCGAGCTGCTGTAGATGACGCAAGAGCAACCTATAACAAATCGCAGTACCCATATTAATAACGTTAAAGCTAGCGATTTTGGATTTTGGACTTTGAACTTTGGATTTTGGATTTTGGATTTTAAACCTTCAACTTTGAATTTTAGATTTTGGACTTTAAATTTTGAACTTTGAACTTTGGATTTTGGATTTTAAACCTTGAACTTTGAATTTTAAATTTTGGACTTTAAATTTTGAACTTTGAACTTTGGATTTTGGATTTTAAACCTTAAATTTTGAATTTTAGATTTTGAACTTTAAATTTTGGACTTTGAACTTTGGATTTTGGATTTTAAACCTTGAACTTTGAATTTTAGATTTTGGATTTTAAATCTTAGATTCTGAATTCTGGATTCTGGATTCTGAGTTCTGGATTCTGAGTTCTGGATTCTGGATTTTGGATTCTGGATTATGGATTTTGGATTTTGAATTTTGGATTTTGGACTTTGGATTCTGGATTCTGGATTTTGAATTTTTGATTTTAAATCTTGGACTTTGGATTCTGGATTCTAGATTCTAGATTTTGGATTTTGAGTTTTGGATTTTAAATCTTGGATTTTAGATTTTGGATTCTGGATATTGGATACTGGATTCTGGATTTTGGACTTTAGATTCTGAATTCTAGATTTTGAATTTTTGATTTTAAATTTTGGACTTTGGATTCTGGATTCTAGATTCTGGATTTTGAATTTTGAATTTTAAATCTTGGACTTTGGACTTTGAATTTTGGAATTTGGATTCTGGATTCTGGATTCTGGATTTTGGAACTGTCCCTCGACGATCTGTAAAAAGTTGTAAACTTGAGCGATCAGACACAGAGATTGGTTTCGAAGAATAATGAAATCCATATCCATACCCGATCTTACAGCTCCAACGAAACTTTTCTTATTTCCAAAATGAACTCGTCACGTTTCTCTCATCGATCTTATTCCTCCCGCCCCACACCAACCCCTCGTATCGACCCCGCGTCAATCTCGAGGAATCAAATTAAAGTTTGACTTTTCTGCGAGGGAACGTACCGCAACTTTCTTGCCAAACTTTTCAGCGAACGAAATCACCGATTGCCGAAGACCAATGGATCCTTAATACTTAACGATCGATCGACCGATCGTGAAAAAAAAAATGGCGATAACTTCGACCACGTTTTCCACGTTTTACGTTTAGAACATTTAAATCTTTTGCTACCAACTAAAGAATTCCTCCTTACATCCGTCAAAGCGGATAGCTCTATATCGAAACAAGGATTTAATTTCAATTCCATTCTCTTCTCGGCTCAACCGGTATCTAAAATACCGTGTTTCAACAAGGCAAGCCTTTGTCACGAAGGGAGGGAGGGAAAGAAAATCGCGAAGGAACGCGGAAAATCCGTGTCGGATAGATGAGCAGCGATGCTCATCGAATATAAAAAAAAAAAGATCGATCCTCTCTTCCTCTCTTTTCTTAAAATATCACGAAAAAACCAAATACTAATAGCTATTGTAACCGATACCGGATAACTTGGAATCAACATCCACAATCTCACGATATATATAACACATTAAAATGTACGAGAAACTTTTTCTTTATAAAATTACCTTCGCGTGTCATTTTAACCTTCACTTAAGAAAAAAAAGAAAGAATAAAATTATATCGATATCGATATATATTATCGACATAACAATAATAATAAATCGAATCGTTCGTTTCAGTTCATGGAATCGGACGTAATAACTCCTCTCCCTTCCCCTAAACGTTTAAAAAGCCAACAATCCACTCTCTCTCTCTCTCCCTCTCTCTCTACATTACATTTCCTTCCCCTCGCCCTATCGATTTTTATCGTATATAAGATAGTTATCGGATAAAGCAGAAGAATCCTATCAAGGTTATAAACTGTAGATATATCGCGAGACAGATGGAAGTACAGATCGTAGATGGAACGATCGACGCACGAAATATGGGTCATTTACGAGCTGCTCGTCGATAATCGGTGCGGCAATAATTTATCCGCAACAATATCACCGACCCTTCCCTCCCATCCCCGATTAGTTCGCGTCGCGGGCGATGGGGGAGGAGGAGGAGGAGGAGGAGGAACAGTTCCGTTGATTATTTCCGTGAAACGTGATCCATTAGGGGCGCCGCGCTCGTACGACGACTAATCCGGCCGAGACGATTTATAAGAATGCCGGCCCTAAATACGATCCATCGTTCGATCCGAGAGAGGCTAAACGAACGATAGTTGAGGGGATTCCCTCTTCACGCCCGTCGCGTGTCTCGGCTGACGCGAGAATTAATCGCGCCTCGTGGCTTCGAGGTGGAGAGCTTCGCCAAATTAGCCGAAAAGTAACCCTTTTTTCTATCTCTTCTATCGTTTGCTCGACAGAGACGGAGACAAAGACAGAGACAGAGATAGATAGATAGATAGATAGATAGAGATAGATAGATTAATAGATAGATAGATAGAGATAAATAAATTAATAGAGAGAGAGAGAGAGAGAGAGAGAGAGAGAGAGAGAGAGAGAGAGAGAGAGAGAGAGAGCGCGCGAGCGAGAGAGAGAGCGCGAGAGAGAGAGAGACAGAGAGAGAGAGCGAGCGAGAGGGCGGGAGAGCGGGAGAGAGAGAGAGAGCGCGCGAGCGAGAGAGAGAGCGCGAGAGAGAGAGAGACAGAGAGAGAGAGCGAGCGAGAGGGCGGGAGAGCGGGAGAGAGAGAGAGAGCGCGCGAGCGAGAGAGAGAGCGCGAGAGAGAGAGAGACAGAGAGAGAGAGCGAGCGAGAGGGCGGGAGAGCGGGAGAGAGAGAGAGAGCGCGCGAGCGAGAGAGAGAGCGCGAGAGAGAGAGAGACAGAGAGAGAGAGCGAGCGAGAGGGCGGGAGAGCGGGAGAGAGAGAGAGAGCGCGCGAGCGAGAGAGAGAGCGCGAGAGAGAGAGAGACAGAGAGAGAGAGCGAGCGAGAGGGCGGGAGAGCGGGAGAGAGAGAGAGAGCGCGCGAGCGAGAGAGAGAGCGCGAGAGAGAGAGAGACAGAGAGAGAGAGCGAGCGAGAGGGCGGGAGAGCGGGAGAGAGAGAGAGAGCGCGCGAGCGAGAGAGAGAGCGCGAGAGAGAGAGAGACAGAGAGAGAGAGCGAGCGAGAGGGCGGGAGAGCGGGAGAGAGAGAGAGAGCGCGCGAGCGAGAGAGAGAGCGCGAGAGAGAGAGAGACAGAGAGAGAGAGCGAGCGACCGAGAGAGAGAGAGGGAGATTGGAACGTTCGTGTCCCATTGTGCGTTCCGTTTTTGCCTTGGCACAGGACATTTGGGAAATTTGAGACAGAGAGAGAGAGAGAGACCGAGAGGAAGGGAGAAAGAGAGAAAGAGAGGAGGGAGAGATACCTTTATTCGCGGGGGAATATTATTGACAGGGATGGAATGTTAAAGAGTTTTTAATTCCGTGGACTCTTTCTTTTTTTTTCAACTTTTTTAACTCTGCCAAAGCATCCTAGGGTTAATAGGGATTGCGCGCTGGTATCCACTCCCCTTTATTTTCCATCCCTACTCCTCTCTACACCGTTTCTTTTTATTTCTTCGTTTCCTCCATTCTCCTTTCCTTCGTCCCTGAAAGCTTGGCCGCTCCAGAGGCGGTCACGCTCGCGATCCGTTCAACGACGCTCGCCTCGTCGAATACGGAACGGAGGCGATTCGATTGTATTGTAGGAACGCAACGGTGGCTGGGATTTATCAACTTCCGTCCACGCATCGCTTTTCGTTCTCCACTTTTATCTCCTAATTCTACCTCTATCTCCATCCTAATTCCACGACAAAACTCATCTTTTAAAACTTTTTTTTTTCTTAAAAATTTTGAATCTCGTGGCAGTACTTTTTCGTTATCTTAGCAACAGAGAGAGAGAGAGGGAGGGAGGGAGAGGGAGAGGGAGCAGAGCTTAATTGCTCATTTTTTCTAGTAAGCCGCCGTAAAATCTCCCGGGGAGATCATTGTTCGGTCACGTTCAACCGCGCTGACTCAAGTAACCCTCCTCGCGAGGGTTACTTATAAGAGAACGGGAGGGGGTTGAAACTGGACAAAAACTGGGCCGCTTCTTCTCTCGAAGGAGAAAGAAGCGCGATAATTATCCTTGCAAATTGATCGCCGACAAAGATACGCTTGCCTTCATCTAAAAAAAAAAAAAAAAAGAAAAAGAAAAAAACGAAATCGAAAACGAGACGATTAATAAAACGTAATAAAAATAAATCTATTAATCTTCCCTCGACTCCGTGACCAACGAGTCCAAAAAAAATTGGAGCAAATAAGCTTTCTCGCTCCTCCTTCCTCCTTTAGAGGGGAGTTAATTTACGACGCGACGGAGCCGCGTTAAGAGCTGGCCCGGCGCAGCTGGCGGCTCTCTATCTCCGCAATCTCTTCTTCCCCGGCAACGAGGAGATCCCACGAGCATTATATCGCGAGAATAGTTGGAGAAGCCTCGCAAGGTGATTCGATAGACTCGGGATCTTAGAAGATCTTGCCCGCCGATAGACTCGACTCGACTCGACTATGCTACATGGTTATACACGGTTATGTAGCATACCGGTACATAGGGCCGCCCTCGAAACCTGGCCCTTCCTCCCCCCCCCCACCACCAC
>NW_006263400.1:665357-665774 GCF_000469605.1 Apis dorsata
CACAGAAAGAGGCTTCTAAAGTTAAAAGAGGCTTCCGGGGGACGAAGGGTGGAGAATTTATCCGATTCCTTTGTTTCGTGTACACGTACACGAAATATAGACGCACTTCAGTTTAAACTGACGATGCGAACTCGAAACTCTTCCTCGCCTCCTCCGCCAAAGAATTAAAAATTATATATCATCACACTATAAGCGTTCAGTTTAACGTAAGCAACCAGCAGGGTTTAGAAGCTTTTCTTTCTCTTGAGGGAAGATCTGAAAGGAAGGTGATAAAAGTAATCGAGTATCCAAGATAATCATTTTTGACGATTGAAAAAAAGTTGTGGAGAGGAGATCTTGGAAATTGTGAAATCGGCCGACACCCAAACTGTCGAAATACGCGCGCTGGATATTACTCGCGATATATATATATATATA
>NW_006263401.1:0-677 GCF_000469605.1 Apis dorsata
AAATCGTGACATCAAAGAAGACAATTATTGGAGAATTTTGTAAAAACCATATTTACATTTTTGAAAGTTGCTTTTTATTATGCAACGAATTTTTATAGTTAATATTAACTATATTTGTAAAATATATAANNTAGTATAATTTACATATATAAGTATTTTACATAAACTGATTTATTGTTACATAAATTTTACGCGTCGATCGCCATGACGATGACAAAGTTCATTAAATAATATCTTCAAAATTGAAGAAGGTAGATTTTTTGCCATCTGACAATACCAAGAATTATTGTTAATTATTTTACCTACATTATTATATAAAAAGTATTAATTTTAATCTAAACTATACAAAATAGTCAATAATTCATATAGTCAAAATTTATACATAAAAGTCATATTACAAATAAGACCATGAAGATTTTATATTTCGAAATAAGATTAAAATAAAAAAAAGTCAATGAATAACGAAATTGCGAGGAGTAGTTTTATTTTTGTAAAAATCAATGAAAATGCTTTCTTCTCATTTAAAAATTAATTTTTAAGAAAATCGAATTTAAAAATTGATAATGCGATTTCTTTATATTATATATATATAATTATATAATATATATTATTAATATATATATTAATAATTTTAATTATTAATAATTTATATATATTATATATAAATTAATATATAT
>NW_006263402.1:0-288 GCF_000469605.1 Apis dorsata
ATGACGTCAAATTCTCGGAATTTCTGAAATTCTTGGAAATGACGTCAAATTCTCGGAATCTCTGAAATTCTTAGAACTGACATCAAATTCTCGGAATTTTTAAAATTCTAGGAACTGACATTAAATTCTTGGAAATTTCAAATTCATCGAGCGAAAGAAGTTTTTGGCCGAAAATTCGATTTTGTATTAGGAGAACATAATATGATAGGAGGTCGATCGAGAAATTTTTCCAAGAAATGACGTCAAATTCTCGGAATTTCTGAAATTCTTGGAAATGACGTCAAATTC
>NW_006263402.1:372-3910 GCF_000469605.1 Apis dorsata
AAAATTCTTGGAAATGACGTTAAATTCTCGGAATCACTGAAATTCTTGGAACTGACGTCAAATTCTTGGAAATTTCAAATTCATCGAGTGAAATAAATTTTTGGTCGAAAATTCGACTTTGTATTAGGAGAACATGATATGATAGGAGGTCGATCGAGAAACTTTTCCAAGAAATAACGTCAAATTCTGAGAATTTTTAAAATTCTAGGAACTGACGTTAGATTCTCGGAAATTTCAAATTCATCGAGCGAAAGAAATTTTTGGCTGAAGATTCGATTTTGTATTAGAACATGATATGACAGGAGGTTGTGCTTATGAAATTTTTTTGTATATCTAAATTTAACGATTTTTGCCCAAAATTTTGAATTTTTTAGGAGAATATAACCGAATGAAGTGAGAAATTTTCTTATACTATCGAAAACGGATTTTTATGAAATATTATATATTTATTTGAAAAATACTCATCATATCTTTTTAATAATTTTCTTATTTGTAAATACTTACCTTATGTAGTAAATGTTGCTTTTTTTTAACAGTTCTATTCTTTTAATAATCATTTTTCTATATTTAAATAATTTAGAAACATACCAAGTATCTTACTTAAATTTACATCCGTTAATATTTCGTTTGATTATTCTAATATTAAAAAATGTTTCAAATAAAAATTAAATAGTTTCAAGAATTACGTACTTTAACATTAATTTTGTTATAGATTAATACGTAGAAATCTTATGAAGCTTAACTTTATTTTTTAAAATAAAACCACATATTTTAATGCACTCCAAGAAAACTATATTTAGAAAGACCATGTCAAAGCGATGGCTTCTTTAATCGACGTATATTTACGAAAAGACTAACTACAAAAGAAGCAATAAACTAAAAATAAAGGATATATATCTAAAAAACAATCGTGTCCCGTCGAATTCTCTTCACTCGAATAGAAAATTCCTATCACGATTCCTCACGGACTTTCCAGTACAAGAATCTGAATTCTCCACCTTTTTATCCTTTTTCTTTCAATCCACCTTTGAAAAATCGAAATCTACATGAAGAGGAGTCCATACTCTGCCTATGACGCGCTGATTGGCCTGCGTATCTTGTACACTCGCGATTGAAAACGAGGCCCTTGCACGCGGAAATGGATTGTCTGGTTCACGTGTCGCATCCTTTATCAGAGGGGATGGCTTCATTGGAAATGGAAGAGGAACGAATCGAGCAGTCTCCATTTCTTTCTTTTTTTCACGATCGCGTCTTGTACCAATGCTCACGACACAAGGTTTCCCATCGATCGACACGAATCCCTAATTACGCGATAGAGGATGCTTCTTTGTCCTCGAGGGATTGCACGATCGATTACAATTGCTAATTTTATTGTTCTATACCTGCAGTGACTTTTTTGTTGGCTCGTTTTAGGCGAGCCATTCTGGCCAATGCGTTGCATTTTTAGAACGATCGTGCTATCTTTCGTTCGTGTATATTGTGTGGCTGTTGTAACATGTTTCGATTGTTGATTGGTTTGCATCGATTCGTACTACAAATTTTTCTTGCCAAATTATTTCACTGTGATCCATAACATAACGAAATATTTTTTATTTGTAATCATAGACTTGTAAATTGAAAATTTATATCTCCACGAATAAACGTACATTTGTTTGATGAATAGATAGATTAAATGATTGAAAAATTAAAAAATTTAGAAGATAATGACATTTTAATTCACGATATTATAATTGATTAAATCATTATTTTAAACACGTCGATTTCTATGAATCATAGATTCACAGAATTGATTGACACTTTACCAATGAATCTATGAAAACCAACTTGGCTAAAATGATTTTTTTCACTTACAATTTTCAAATTTTCATGTTAAATGGAATTTAAAATGAATTATAAATCGATGTTATTAATTAAAATGAAAGAGGAATACATTTATTTTCATATAATACAAAATTCTTCGAGTGAAACAGATTAAAAACACAATAAAAAAAAAAAACACCCTACACGAGACCTAAACAACCAATCCTTCAACTTCCAACCGCCGCCTGGGTCAATTCCTCGGCCAATTAATCCCCGGTCCCCGAAGCCGCAATCCACCCGCACGCTCCTTATCGTTGTCTAACCGCCTTGTCGAAATCGTGGCCGATCCGAAAAGTTCATCAAGCCGGCGATGTTGTGGGCGGCTGCGATGGGAATTAAAGTCGGAGGACTCTCGCGTACCGTTGCACAGCCTCGACCGCACACCGACCGACTACCAAATGAGGACTCGTCCTGCGATTCTCGGCACGAATGCGTGCCGCGTGCGGCCACGAGACCTCCTCTCGCCTGTACAGTCTGTTCAACAAGAGTTCGGGCGGGAATACGTGCGAAATTTTGTACAATTATGCTTGGAATCTCGAGTTTCGAAGTTGATTTTGTGCGAATCGCGGTGGAGCCTTCCTTTTTTTATCGAAAGGAAATTTTTATCGATCGAGTAAACGTATCTTTGGTTCTTCGAAAAGTTGAAAACTTTTAAATGATCCTTCCCGAATACGTTTAGTATTTCAACTTGAAATTTATATTCCATTCAATTTATGATGAATTGGAAAAAATTCAAAATCGTCAAGAGATCTTGAAATTGAAGAAGTCTACGTCGTTTTTAATAAATTGTATAAACTCTTGTAAAATTCCTGAAGAGAGATTAATTAATTTTCAAAGAGATATTCGGCTCTCGTGAAACAGACTATACGCGACGAGACTTTATAACACGGCCAAGCCACGTGCTTCCTCGAGTAGAATTATCGGGCTAGGATCTAAAGAGGAGGAGGAGGAGGAGGAGAGGGTCCGAGATTCGAATCGGACGATGCTGGGTTTAATTCTCGGCTTGCGCCGCCTTCGAGATTCGAATTCCGCGATTCTGCGGGGTCGAATTCCGAATTAACGAGCGCTCCTTGCTTTCAAATCATCCCTATCCACTCCCGTTTCCCTCCCCCATCGTTTCGGTTTTCTTTTCGAATTTTCGCAATTCCTGCACCGAGAGGGTACTCTTTGGAAATACGGGGGCGATTCGAGGTAATCGAGGAATTGGGGGGAAAGGGGTAGTGAGGGATGCGAATGAATTTGGCGGTGGTGATGGTGATTGATTGATCGATGATCGAAGTGAGTGATATTGGAGAAGAGTATGGGATTGCGTGGAGTGGATTATTGCTGGTGTAGCACGAGGGTGGGTCGATGGTTGATGGGGATGATGACCTGGAATTGTGGATCCGTGGAATCTATTCAAATATATTATGGACGTGTAAATTGCAGCGCTTGAAACGGTAGATAGATAAGTGCAATATAAATACATTGGAATGAATATAAACGTTTAATATTGACGAAAACACTTTATTTTTATTAATTGGTAATAAATTACAAATACAGATACTTTTACAAACTATATCCTTCTTATATATCTTCAAAATTCGAACACAATTTTTTTTTAAAGCGCAGAAAAAGGATTACTCTTTAAATCCATCTCTCATCGTTGTCCACTAAAAAAAAAAAAAAAAAAAAAAAA
>NW_006263402.1:4123-14303 GCF_000469605.1 Apis dorsata
TCGACCTATTTTTCTTTCGATTGACCTGCGATTTTTTTTCTTTCCCATTCGTTCAACCGCACGGACGACTCGAAAAGAATGGGTTTCGGTTGGCGAGTTGGCGTAGAAGTTTCGATCGAATGGGTCGAGAGCAAGATCCTGGCTGGCTGGGGGGAGGGAGGGAGGACGATACTACTCCACCTTCGAGACAGGAGGGGGAAATTACCGTGGCGTGCTCCTAGTTGAATATCAATGGCCCCGGAAGTATAGGTACAATTGCAGTAGTCCCTGGGTAATCGAGCTTCCAATTGGACCTGAGGATATCTCGAAAGGATGCTTTCGAATCTTTTTCTCGCTCTCTGAATTCCTCCAACGTTTCGCACGTTGCGATCATTGATTCTTCGATGATTCGAGGAAAGAAGAGGTGTATATGTATATATATATATTACACATCGTGGGATCGTCGATCTTGTTGAACAGGTGTTAGATAAGTGATTCCACATATGTTACGTGGATATGTAAATTTCGTGATCGCATATGTATGCGCATATTAATCCGGTAAGTGGAGGAGTCGATAGAAATCATCGTTATTCAGCGCGTAACTTTTTTTAAAATTTTTTCTCCTCTTACCAATTCAAATACAAAATTTTGGAAATGAAAAGATTAAATCGATTTATAGTTATTCTTAAAAATCCACATTTGCTCAGAATAATTCCTATTTCTTATTATTCGATGGATATTTCTTTGTATTCTAAAGTCCCTGGAAAAATCTTATTTTAATTATAACGCAAAAATTGGGACAGAGGAAAAAATAAATCCATTCGGCTAATAAATAAAAACTTACCTATAATAAATATGCAATATCGGAGAAATACGTAAGAATCTTGCTTGCTTTCCTTCCATCCCCGAATCAATTTATAATTTCTCCACGCTTGGAATCGCAACTTCGATTATTGGCCCGGTTAAATTTACATTCCTTACCAACCCCTTGAGTCTCGCGGGGGATTCGAGGTCTGAAGAGGGTGCTCGACGACGGAATAACGAAGGGAATCACCGTTCGAGAAACGAATTATCACCGTTTTATCCCGGAAGATGGTCGAGATCGGCGGGAAGAAGCGAAGTTGGGCGAAACGGGAGAGACTGTTGTTATTCCTCTCGGGATGCAGATCAGGCACGTACCGCGACCCTTTATCTCTCTTGGCAAGGAGTCTGGTCTTGAATATAAGATTCCTTAATACATTTTTATCGTTGATAAAACTCGTACACATGTTTTCCTCGTACGCGTGTCAACACGTGTTTTTCTGCCTTCTTGGAATGGTTCCTTGTTGTGGTTAATTAATTAATGGACGGGAAAAATTATTTTGAGGAAACCATGGTTTTAGATCATCGAAATTAAAAGGACTCTTTTAGAGACCTTTGGTAAATTCGAACGTCGTTCCTTGACGATTATTCGCGATGAAATATTAATTCGAGACTCGTTCGTAATTTAAATATGTATATACTTTTGAATAGAGCTAATTTCAATGCTCGGTTATAATTTACATATTTCCGTAATTTGTGTAATTTTTAAGATTCGTTCAAATACATTGGTAAAAATAATTTAAATTTTATTAAATTAAAATAATTCAAATAATTTATCGACGAGAGAAGATTAAATTTTTACCAGTCAGATTCGAACTATTATCCTTTCCATGTCCATGTGAATATTAAAATATACATTTTAAGATAAATATCTGCTATTGTTTCGGACAAAATACAAAGGAAATATTATAAAAAATATTTTATAAAAATATTATAAATCATAATTTTCAAATTGTTATTTCTGATGATGATTGTTAATCATTAAACACCGATAAGATGAAACTTCCAGTTGAATTATTAAATTGCACAACCCTCGCTCACCATTAATTCAACGTTTTCTTATCCCATCGACAAGGTAAACAGTATTTCCTCTTATAAGCTAAATACTTCATCACGCTTGTTGCAATTTGCAACCTAATGAAAACCTTCCGTCCCTTCCTCCCTCGTTCACGTAATAATAAAATATTACTGGCGAAGTCTCGTATCGCGAACTTCGTCCTTTCATTCTTTCATCCTGTTGAATTAAAAATGCCTCGGTCGTAATCAATTTCCCGTTGAAACATTCACGCAACGAGCCTGGCCAGAAACTTTCCCCCTTTTCCTCCACTCTTGGAAAAACTCTTGGAAAAAGTTTCATTGATACTGGTCGATAAAACGTTTTCAGGGCCGACCGCAGGGAAAGGCTAAAGAAAATTGGAAATTGGAATTAATCCTTTATTCCTCACGAAATACGGATTGTTCGTTCGATAAATGTGATATTTTTCAAGGAGATGCGTTTCCTCGGAGTTTTAATTATATCAACTTTTTTAAAAAAAATCTCTTTTTTATTCGTCCTCCGAACGTCGAGTTCTCCGATTCATATTTAATTTCCAATCGAAATTTCGAACTCGAGTATTGAATTTGATTTCACAATCGAATAATCATAAGTACGAGAGTAATACGTGAAACCGTCATTTTAATGCCGTTCGAATTCAACGAAAATAAAAACTCTTCCTCTTTTGAACGAAACTCTCGATGCAAGTTGCGGAGAGGCGACAGAGAGATTTCGATGCGGTTCAAAGGGAGCCACTTTTCTGCCTCTTTTTCACAATTAGAGGAAATAAAACGACTGAAGAGAGAAAGAGACTGAAAGCGTTTTCCTGTCACGTGTACTCGACTGCGAAATTCTCCAACCGAGCCGAAGTCTCGGTTTGCCGTTTGCGGCTTGTTTGTTTTTATCTTTCGACCAACTTGATTGCGAAGAAACTACGACGAATATTACGCTCCTTTCTTTCGTAACTTCCGTTTGGATGCGGTAATTGTCGATACTTTCGATGGATTTCTCTATTATTTGATTATTTTCTAGTTGCCGTGAGTGGAAGGGTATCGATTCCTCCCCCAGAGTAAATTAGATCTCGTCGATACAAAACTTCGATATTTATTTAAGTATTATTGGATTTAAGTTGGGATAAGTTGGGACTGGATAGAAATCAATTACTTTTTTTTTTTTCAGGGAAAAATTTACCGGAAGGTAGAAAGATTGGATAGAATTAAAATATATTTATTTCTCCCTTCTTCTTTTTTTTTAGGCAAATTTCAATTCCATCTTCTCGTCGCAATCGAAAATCTCCAAGCCAAACAATATCCTTCATCGTATCGAACGAAAGTATTAGAAAGATTTCAATCCACTTTCTGGCATATCCAAAAACCAAATTCCATCTTGCAGAAATATCCGAAAAACTAAGTGACATCCTTCGATCCTAGTATCATCCTTCCAGAAAAACAAAGATTTCAATCAACTAAAAGCACACCTAAAGGATTCCAAAAATCCAAATTCCTTCATCCCCGCGAAAAGAAGACCTATCCATTCTTCTTCCATTTTGCTTACACAAAAATACTATCCCTCACCACTCTTTGAAGAAAAATCTGCGATTCAAAGTGGCAGATTAATCGAAGCACACGTATCTCCACGCGATTTGATACAAATATCCGATCCACAACCGTTCCGGATAATCCGTGATTAAGTCGAGGCAGAGACAGACGATCGCGAAGGGGTAGGCAGACAGAGGTGTTCTAAGTGTGAGCACGGTGATCTCCGGGTTGGAGAAGGGTCGGTCGACAGTAGCAATGACACACGACCGGTCGTAAAACACGGCGAGAAAACGCCTTAAGGCGGCAACAGTACGTAACACGTACGGCCGTTTATGCCCAGGATTCCAGGAGAGGGTTTGAAGCTCGCGAAAAGCCTTGGCGATCAACCGGTTCTCACCATAAAATATATATATATATTCGTCGATAAATTTCTCTCTGCCTTCCAACCGATCCCAATGCGTGGCCCCTTGATTTATTTTCGGCAGTGTTACATTTCACTACTTTTCGTCGGGAAAATGTTTCCATTTTTTTTTTCTTTTTTCCAGAACGCTTTTGAGATGGATCCGTGCCAAGAGGAAGGGGTTCGATGGTTGTCGATGAAGTTGCAAATAAAGTTTATTTGCGGGGAGGAAAGGCGAAGGATTCAGAATTTTTTGAGGTTTGATGAACGATTTTGGAAAATAGAGTTTGTTTGTTTGTTGAGAAAATTTAGAATCGAAATATGAAATATCGAAATGGAATATTTAGGGTTTTATTTCAGAATTAAAATCATTCCCTTCGATGCAAGTAATTCTTACATATCTTCCAATTTCAATCGATCATTCTCTTGATAATCTAGATCGATTACTATTAGATTTCATAATCTTCCCAATGCGATTAGATGAACGTATTATCGTAGAATACATCTTTTTTACTCCATTATCGATTAATATTTCCACGATCCCGCGTATCTTTACTAGAAAAAAAGAAAAAAGAAAAATTATCATCTTCATTAAATTATCACCTTCTTTACATCAACGAACGTTCCAATTCTGATACGTACAACGATGAATCGACGTCGTGCACGAAATTGGACGAAACAATTTCAGTTAAGCCACGACGACGAAACTTTAAATCCTCGGTGCGAAAAGGGAACCGAGAAAATGCGGCGCCTCATTGGGCGAGATCACGCGAGCGGAAGAGAAGAGCGACGGCCGAAACAGGATAGTCTTCGAAGATCGATCGTGAAATGGCCGTGGCGAATTTCGTGCAACTGGAAACGACGTTCCCCGCCGTTCCAGATTGCCGGAAACGTGGTAAAAGCATGCCTCGAAATCGAACACGAGAAACGCGTCGAACTGTCGTTCGGCTTTCATTTTCATCGGTGAAACGCGAACAAAGGGTGCATCTGTTGGTAGCCAGCCTTTGTCGATGTATCTCCCTGTTGATTAAGAAACGAAAGAGGAATTTAAAATAAATATGAAAAGTATATAATGAAAATATCACTTCAACTTTTAAAAATTAAAAAATTGTGCCTGAATATAATCCTGTTTAAAATTTATTTCTGTTGTAAGATTTTGTACGAAAGAAATTTGATAAAATAAATATTTTGGAATCTGTAAAGAATATAATGTAATTTTAATCTCTACCAATTTTATTCAAAATTTAAAAATTCCAATTTACTTACCAACATTTACGCGCATTCTAACAATTGGAAACTAGTTTCTCTCGACAAGAATTGTAAAAAAATATCGATCAAGATGATTCAAACAAAGTATTCAAACACAATTTTAATTTTCCTAAGAGAAAAAAAAAAAACACGTCAGATTTCTCGCAAACTTTATTATTTACAATTTTAATTTACTCCAAGGGAATCGCTATACGTTCTCGCAAACTACTTAAACAAGAAGGGAAACCGAATCTTGGGAAGGGGAGCTTACACTTCAAAGTGTCTTAAATTGTTTGGAACGGTTGGAAAAAGGGTTAGGCCAGTTCCAACGGGGAAGGAAGAAGAGGATGGGGTTTTCAAGTTTACGGAAACTTGGGAAACGTTATTTCCAAACTTGATACGAGTGGCGCGAAAATTGCGAATTATTGCGGCTCGAAGCGGGGAGGGAGGCCACCACGGGGGAGAAAAATCGAAGAAGAGCGGGGGAGGAAGGGCGCGAGACACAAAGCCCCGGAAATCCGACTGATTTTATCACCTTTCCGGGAGCTTAAACGGAGTTGATGCTCGGGGAACGACATTTTCGTTAGCGCGCAAAATAGAATTGATCTCGTCACGAGGAGAAACCTGGGAACCTGGCTACATTTCGCCCTTTTTCCATCCCTTTTCCTCGCTTTAAATATAATTTGGGAAAACAAGTTCTTTATACGGGGAGAAAATTTTTATTTCTTGGAACTTGGATCGAGAAAAATGCTCGATTTAACGAAATATTTGAAATCATAAGGGGAAAATATGATGAATGAATTTGTGATTTTTGTGTTATTTAGTATTTAGTGGAAAGGAGGATAAGTAGTGGGTGAAGGATCAAGAATTGTAAATGAAATTTAACGAGCTTGCTTTAATAAATAGGAAGAAATAACTCGTATACTTTTTACAAAATGATTAAAAAATATTTAGTTCTTACAAATGATAAATCAAATTCTATTATTTTTAAATTATTTTACAAGTGTTATAAGAAGAAAGTTTACGATTATAAAATCGTATCAATTATATCATAAATTGTATAATTTTAAAAACTTTCTCTCAAATTTCACACTCGCGTCTCTAAATAAATTTTCAAGAGAGAAACAGGTACAATCGAGGAAAATTAAGAAGAACACGGATCTAATTGCGCCAATATTCAAAAATATTCAAAAAATTCGAGAAGAAGATCTAAGAATTTCATTGACCACGTGTCGCGTTAATTATACAAAACATACAATGAATGGAGAATTAAATTAAGAGAGAGAAGGAGAGATCGTATTCAGACTGAAACGAAGAAAGATTTAATTCAATCTGCGAAGGAGAAAAGAGTCTTATCTCGATGCTGGATAACGTTCCACCGTGTTTCGAAGGTAAGCCCGAACTTTATCCCTTCTTCTCGACGAGTTTGGGTGTGAACTGTTACCATTCTATTACATTTTTTTTTTTCCATCGAGGACGGCCTGTGCGAATCCAGATAAAAGATCCTTTTCCTCCTCTTGATACGACACTTCCTTTATCTCCTTTCCTCTCTCCTTGATTTCGCAACGATCGGCCGCAACGAGAGGATCGTTTCTTCAATTTCATCAGAGAGGACTTTGGACTTTTCTCCCTGGACCGAGGGGCTCAGATTTAATCAACCTTTTCACCACCCTCTGGATCGTATATATTTCCTAATGGACAACTGATCCACGAAATTCTAGCGAATTCTTCCTTTTATTCTTTTCTTCTCTTCTCTTCTCTTTTTTCTTGGGGCTTGGATTTGTTTGAACAGTGCGCGTAAGATCGAACGATAGAAAATGAATATTGTGAATATTGCTCGAGATATAACATATATTCAAAGGAAATTCTATCTCTAATTATTTCTTTGATATTTTAAGTCAAGTCAAATTTAAAATTTCATCAATTCGTCAAAAATTGAATCGAATACTCATCGATTTTAATTATTTCGTAAATATATTTCTTTTCTAGATCGAAGCGAATTTCCTTTTCGTCTCCGCGAGATTTTCAATTAATTGTCCAATTAAAAACAGTTTGAATTTTAATAAAGAGATGTTAGAGATGCATTCACCCCATATGCATATGAAATTCTGTTCTACGAAACGTTCGTCGCGATGAAGAGGGATAGAGGAAGAATAGAGGGTTGCCCGATTTTACAACGAGCAAATTTACTTGCAGCCTCGGTTTCGCGACGATAATTTCACGTTTATGAAATGAATTTTCGAAAATGTTTGTTTAGAGACAGTCAAGTCTCTACGTCGAATATATAATCGTGACAGAAACGAGTATACATAACAATCGAACACCTGGTCGGGATTAAAATTTCTTTTGTGTGTTCGAACGTTTGTTGTTACCTTGAATAACACGCGATTTATCTCTCGAATATTTTGAAACGAGTATTTACATTCTGGTTATCTATAATCGATTTCGATCTTGTAAATTATTTTCTTAGGAGAGAACGAGATTTAAAGAAATTAATTTAAATTATATCGTATATAATTCCAATTTTCATTTTTATTTGTGTATAATTCCAAAATGTATAAAAATCCTAGAATCGAAGAATTTTTAAAATTTTTAAAATTAAAAACGATCCGATATAATTTAATATCGAAAATTATATAAGAGAGATTTTTTTTTAACTCGTAACGTTATAAAATAATCTAAACCTTAAAATTATGGACACAAAGGTGGTCAGTGAAGAGATAAAAAAGAAAAGGAAAAAAAAGAAACAAAGTCGAGTAAAATATTGGAAATTCGCATGACCGGTTCATTTATCTATCTCCTCGGTTAACAAATTGGACAAACACACGCGATTTCAACGCAGCGCGGACAGATAACAGGCTGTTTGAGCAGAGGCGGAATGATCACATCGAGGTACTACGAGAAAATCTGGTGGAATGTTTATGGAGTGTATAAAACCGGTGGATGCGGTCGGACTATGCATACCACTGGGTATGCTCACAGGAGGAGGAAGAGTTATGAGGTTACATTTTCATTTCGCCGACAAATTTGCCCTTAAATCGCAGCTGCCATCACCATGCCAGAACGAATCCTTCACGAGCCTCTAAATCCCTCTTCGTTATTCTCGGAAGAGACGAAAATTATTTTTGACGGAAAATTCTTCGAGTAATATCCTTGATATCGAATCGGATAGAGAGCGTGTTGTTAAAGTTAATAAAGTTGCCGATGCGACAATTTTTATATTTTACATTTTAAAACATTTTAAAATTTTTTGAGATTGAATAACACGATATAAAACGTGCGTAAATTACATATTTATCTTGACGCGGAATTATATATGTTAATTGAATATTGATTTATTCCATATGATAGTTTTTATCATAGAGAAAAAATAAATTTTCTTACGTATAAATTCAACTTGGAAAAATTACATGTGTATATAAAAAACTATAGTAATTCGTTAACATATTAACGACATCTTATAAATTACAATTAATATCAATGAGTTGAATATTGAATAGTCCAGTGTATAGAATATATTATTTAATTGGTTAGGATTTTATATTACAGGAATTACAAGAAAAACAGATTCCGTTATTATTATTCGTGGAAAGAAAGACGAGGAGAAGAAAACATTAGTTCTCGTTTCACCATCCATTCGAGAAACTTTCTCGAATCGGAGGGGTGGTGTACGCATTATGCATTCATGAAGATTGTGCGCATTTTGGGCACGTCTCGCATGGGAAATTGGCCCGAGATTGTCCTTATATATATTATAAATCGCACGACTGATAACACGAATTTTCCGCTATCGTAATAGCGGCGCTAAAATTTTCAATTTTGAAGAATCTTCGAATCTTCCTGAACGATTGAATTCATGATCGAATTTTATAATATTCTATCGATTTATTAATTTTTATAAAGAAATGTATAAAAGAAATTTTAGTTTATATTCAACTTCGTATAATCGATAATTATATCATACAATTTGATGAACGTGACAAATGTTAAGATATAAACATATATTTATATATGTAAATCGTTCATTAAATATGCACATTAATAAACGATGCTTTTTGTAAGTGTTTAAGCATCGTTTACGTCAATCGATTTTTATGGCAGCAAATCTCATCAATTTATCAATACGTATATATTTATATTATAATGAAATATCTATATTTTCAAACAATGATAACAAACAACATGTAGTAATAATAACTATTACTACAATATATTATTCAAAAAAAGGGGAAATTTATAGATCGATCGTTGTATGATGAAATTGTAAAATAAAAAAAAAAATTACATATTATAGAACTTGTTTCTTTCCTAGATCGTTCCAATGTTCCCAGAATCCTCGAATTCGAACATTTCTCCTATCCTCGGCAGAGTCTCGTCGTTCCTCCTGGGTAACACGCGGTCCAAGAGTGCAACCCCGACTATCACCAACAGACTGTAAATTACGTAAACTCCCTGCACCTTGATCCTTGCCACCAATTCCGGCGTCACGATCGTGTCCACGATGTAGCAGAGATACGAGAGGGCCAGCACGAGGCCGATCCCGAAACTTCTCAACTTGCCCGAGAACAATTCTCCGCTGAGGATCCAGGGAATAGGTGACAGACCTATCCCCAACGAGACGAAATAGACGAGCAAGGAGATATCCTTCAACCATAACGAGCGTAAGTCGAAGTGGACGGTGAGCCACAACGCGAACAGAGAAAACACTGTGCCCGATCCAGAGTTGAAGATCAAAGTTTTCCACTGGTATTTCGTTATCAGGTGGCAAGCGACCAAGCTCGTGATCGATCTCAGCCCGAGTATGATCAAAGTGGCGGAGTGAGAGTTGTCCATCTCGAACGTTTCCACGAGGGGAGGAACGGCGTGATCGGCGACCAAGTTTAATCCGGAGAATCGATAAACGAAGAACGAGGCGTTCGACACGAGGAGCGGGTACAAAAAGCGTTTGGACGACAGAGCGCGATACCTGTTCCCGCTCCGCACGTTCGAGACGCGTTTCGAAGCGTCATAATACTCGTTCATCCCCGATTCCCATCCTCGAAGGTGGATCCATTGGCTCAACGCGTCCCCCGCTCGATTCCTGTTCATCAGCCAGACGGGGCTCTCCCGCGAAGCGAGGAT
>NW_006263402.1:14378-19811 GCF_000469605.1 Apis dorsata
GAGGGAGACGAGGCACGTGACGGCCGAGCAGACGCGAACGATGATCCTCCAATGCAAATAGGCGTGGAGGTGGTTGACGATTAGAAGTCCAAATACTATCGCCACGTCTATCAGGGCGAGGAACACGCTCCTGGACCTTGGATCCGATATCTCGCCGATGTAGACGGGCGCCAGAGGGGTGAAGAGGCCGGCGCCCAGGCCGTGGATCGCCCTCCCGATCGCGATCGATGAGATATCACTCGCGAGTCCGATCGACGCCCATCCGATCAAGGACACCGGGTAGATTATCATCAAGGACCTCCTCCTGCCCACCGTCTCCGCGAGGATCGCCGACAACAGACAGCCGAGGAGCATCGGGAAGCTGGAGGCGGAGAAGAGCAGATGCGCCTCGCCTTCGCTCGTTATCCGTACCTCTGCCCCCCTGCTCTCGTTCGCCGTTACGTCGCTTGTTAATTGGATCAATTGCACGGTGTTGAAGCCGAGGGTCAGGCCGACTGTCAGCATGGACAGCAACGGGCCCAAAGCCGCCAATAATTGCCTGTCGCGAAATTTCGATTCCTCCAAGCTTTCAGTTCCGTTGTGCTTCTCCATTCTCGTTCCAACCACTTCTTTTTTTCCCCCCTTTCAAAATGTAATCGTCGCGCGAGCTTGGATATACAGAGAAGTTTAATACCGAGCGGTGTGACATAAGGAATGAGATAAAAGAAGTTCGTTCAAAGATCCCTGTTTTATTCTTCATTTATTCTATATCCCCCTTCCATCCACGATCAATCGTCCAATTGGAATCACAATCGAATAACCTTCAACGGTTATATATTATGAAAATATAATAAACAGAGATTATTTGCATCGGTATGAATTCATAATCTTGAATCAAATTAGAAAAACCATTTGAAAGTAAAATGTCATCATCGATGAATTTCTTTCGGTTTTTGTAATAAATCTTTACTATTTAAAAACAACTTGAACGATCCGTTCAATCATTTTTATCTAGATTTCTCGAAAAGTACGAAAAAAAAGAAAAGAAAGAAAGAAAGAAACTTGCAATTCGATTCTCCAAACTCCACATCCTTCGGTCCTCGAGGCCCTCAAAGACCGTTTAAAATTCCCTAGCCCGCAATCGAGGGAGGGGAGGGGAGGGGCAATAAAAATCAAGAAATCAGCTCGGTAAACAGGAAGCCCGGCGAATTCCTCTCAATTCCATTATGGAGCCTTCCAGCTCTTTGATGCAAGGCAAATATGCCGTGCAACTGCGTACTTCTTTCCCCCTTTTCTCTCTCCATCGCTTCCATCGCATACTTCGCTTCTCCTCTCTCTCCTCTTCTGCCCTACCCCTCTCTTCACTCCTTCCTTTCCGTCTCTCCGCCAAGAAACTCGCCTTTTAATGCGGAAGATCTTCGAAAGACTCGTTACCATGCGAGGTTCTCCGCGACAAAGAGAGATCTCTCTGTTTAACTCTCTGTGTCTCTCCTTACGAGAGACGCACGAACACATTGAATATGACGAGGAGCGAGGCGAGGCACTCTCTCTCTCTCTCTCTCTCTCTCTTCGTGTTCTCGAAAAGAATACGGATAAAGTAAGTGCACGGCCAAGAGAACTAGTTTCTTTTCTTCGTTTTTTTCTTTTTTTCTTTTTTTTTACGTTCCTTAGACCGATACGGCATAATAAACTTTGTCGCAGTGCTCACGTGCTCGCATTTCGCGAGAGGAACGTCTCCTTTAATCACTGCCATCTGCTTTTATATCTTTCTCGGCCGCTGTTTATGCGGCAATGATCCCTGCATGCTCGTGGTTTTCTTAGTGAATTCATTTCGAATTGTATGGGGTATGGGTTATTAGTAAATTTTTCGTGTGCACAGATATAAATATTCGTGGAGGAGAAATTTGATTCTGGTGATTTATAAGGTTAGAGAGTTATTTGGTAAGTTGTAGAGAGGAATCGAAGTGAGGTTATCGATCGATATATTAATTTGAATATGTTAACACTTTGTATATGTTGTACTATTGTATGTATTAAATGTAGATAGATAATTCTGTGATCGATCTAGTGAATTTGTTCTCTTTTTCTTCTGGAAAAGGATATCTTCAAAAGAAGTATCATTTTTATTGCGCGAAAAAGTGGTAAATTTACACTCGATCATCGTTCTATTTTTAAATAATATTAATAATAGTAATTGTTAAATGCCTGAAAATCGAGCACTAAAGTTTTTTAATTTTTCATATTTCGCAAGATCTAAATGGGATACATTTTGAAAAACTGACACAAAGAAAAGCTCACGCGGAAATCTGTGCACTTCGACGATTGAACGAAGTGCTTTTTACCGTGGCAAAGTTATATATTTCTCGTGGAAACGAAGAAAGACGACACGGAAAAGCGTGAATGGAAAACAGAAACGTGTAAAATTGACGGGGTCTTCGAAATAAACTGCGCCAAGCTTCGCATAAGTACACAGAGAGAAAGAGAATGGGGAAAACATTGAATGTGTACAGATTCGTTCGAGCATTTAAAATGCTGTCTACTTTTCCCCAATTTTTGTTCGATTCTATACAAAAGAAAAAGAAAAAAAATTTTTATCCACATACATCAAAAGAAATTATTATACGTTTCCACTCTAAAGTACTTTGCAAATTCATATACTAACTAATAAATAAATCATCACGTTTCTTTCTATTGAAATAACTCTTGTATAATAACATAACAGTTTAACATTCAAATTAGTTAGCAATTATCATAGAAAAACAATTATATAACAAATTATATATACACATAAATACACGTATTACGCAAATTCACGATGCCAGTCGCGTTAATTTATTCAACAAGCAAATAAGATTAGATATTAGATATTAGATTACGATTCACGAAACGAAACGAGAAGAAAAAAAAAAGAAAAGAAAAGAAAAGAAATCAGAAACCCGTCCGAATTCATAACACAATCCTCCCCTTTCGTAATAATATCCCAAATCTATTGCGAACACGCGGCCCGCCGATGGAAAAATGATTGTTTTACGAGAGACAGGGACAAGTGTCGTGCACACCGGCAGCTTCCATAAAATCGGCCCCCTCCCCCTCGGGCTATGAGAAAAACATTTTCTCACGGGCGTCCGCGGTGAAACGACGCTGCCAACGATCGTTCCCGGGTCGCGAGAACACCGGGAATATGCGTCTTTAATGACCCAATACTCGGCGGATATACATTGGCCGGGCAATAAATCCGGCTGGGAAATGGATCAGGTAGACTGGCTCACGTGGACCGCTTCGGATGATCTATGCAACGAACGGGGCACGGTGATTTAAGAAGGATGATTACGGAAGACGCGGCTCGCTTTGGTGGTACGTGAGACGCTATTGAATGCGAGTCGGTGAAATGGTTGGTCGATTTTCCCGAGATACGTTTAGCTAAACGAGGATATAAATTTACTGACTTTACGAATCTCGGCACGAGATTTCAAGATGATTTTTTTTAACGAGCACCGGTTGCCTTTAATAGGAAGAATGGTAATTTCCAAGAAATTATATCGAAAGAATCTTCAGAAATCGTTGATCGATTTCCTTTCTTGTCTTCTCAAATTTTACGATATTATTCGCTCGTTGTTTGAAAAATCAATCGCGAAATCAAAAGTGAATCAATTACGACGAAACGACGACAATGTCGATTTCCAACGATCAATTGTAAAGCTGGAATCGATCAGAACGAAGAGCAATCTCTCACTTTCTCTCTCTCTTTCCCTCCTTCCGCTCCATCGATCCAGAATTCAGAGAGTTCATCGGGCACGAGGGGGTAGTTTCGTTTTTCATTTTCCATCCGACACGCGAGCAGACTGCTCGATAGAGCTTCATTAAAACGTGGCCGGTTGACCGTGCAATTTGTCAACCGTGGATATCCGATAATTGTTCCGCCCGCGTATCTCTCGCGGAACGACGTCCGGCGTCCTTTCCGCCCGGCCGACAGACCTTTCCTCGCGACGTCGATACGCCACGCCACGTTTCCGATGGTTTGGAAAAAAGAGGAGGAGACAGCGGGGAGGAGGGAATAGGAGAACGTGGACAAAAAGAAAAAATAAATAAATCAATTATTTGTTGCCAGAAACAATCGGCCAATAGGGAGGGGAGGGGAGAGGGGGATGGCCGGGCCTGTCGACGACCGATACCGAGCGTCGCGACGCTTCCGGAACGTAAACTGTTTTTAAATCCGACGACAGAGGCAGCCGCGTTTTAAATCGTTGCCCTGGATTTATGGCGTTTCCGATACAAAAACACGCGTTACTGGTGAAATTGCTGGTGTATAATACTGGTGGAAATAAAGAGGATAGAATCGATTCTGTGTATGGATAGTTTTTTTTTTTTTTTTTTATTAAATTTGCTGGTTTTCTCTTTAAATCGATGTATTTGTTTTAACAAGAGGAATGTGATTTTGATATTGTTCGCGTTGAAATAGTGAATAAAATTAAATGAAAGAATGGTTTATTTTATGGTTAGCGGCAGATGAAGAGTATAGCGTAAAGCATACATTCCGTGAATCCGGTATGGTCTAGTGGCTAGGATACCTGGCTTTCACCCAGGAGGCTCGGGTTCGATTCCCGGTACCGGAATTTCCTTTTTTTTTTCTTTCGTGATTTTTTTACATTGTAAATTTACATTCGATTTTATTTATTATTTTACGAGTATTGTTTGATTAAATTGAATTTGTTTAAATATAAAAATGATATTAAATATAATCGTGCGTTCAATTTCTTTTTACTTTAATATCAAACACTTTCTCCTTTTCAATATAATATTTAAAAATTCATGAATCAATATCGTTATATTTATTTTTTAATTAAAAATAATTATTTTCGGACAAAAGAATTGAATGTAATACGGTATAGGATTTACGGTATTAAACGAAACTTCGCGGAAACTTGGTATCATTGAAACTATATATACCTAAAACACACGAAGTAAATAAACGAAACGTTAGTCCAGTTAAACGAAAAAACTTTTTCCTATTACGAAAACGATGTCTCCCTTTTTCAGGATCGCTCGAAAATACTTCTATTTCAGTTCACCCCGAAACAAGCAACGTCGAACGAAGAAAAGTTACTCAATTAGACACACGAACGTCGTTCCGGAAGTTTCTTTGTACTTAACTAAAACTCAAATTCCTTTCCCAGGTTCGCACCTCCTCGCCAACGAGCACGTATTCACCGCAAAGTTTCCGTGCAACGTTACTATAGGAAGAACTTTTCGAATTTGTATTTCGCGCACGTAACGATAGAAAAACAAGAAAAAAAAGAGGGGAGGTAACTACGTTGAAAAGAGTAATTATAACGATTAATGATTCTTTTATGTTAAATGGAAAGAAAAAAAAAAAAGAAATCTGGCCCATGGGGGGATCGAACCCGCGACCTTCGCGTTATTAGCACGACGCTCTAACCAACTGAGCTAATGGGC
>NW_006263402.1:19891-25611 GCF_000469605.1 Apis dorsata
ATTACGATAGAAGTTGTTTTATATTCGATTTTCAAAATCTAAATACTTGTATTTGCAATATGTATTTATTATCGATTTAAAATAAAAATTAATATATATCGAAATATTAATATATTTAATAATATCGAAAATTTTAATATACCAAATTATAGAATACGATATATATCCAATAAAAATGTGATCTACACAATTTTACTTAATTAATCAATATTCGGAAAATGTATATATTAAATATTTGAAATTTCTAACATGCATGATATTGTGAACGGATTTCTCAGTTATTTTTCCTCGAACTTTTCATCAATTTTGCTATCAAATTTTTTTTATCTAAAAACAATACTTGTATACACTATAGATTCTACATAACTTTCGATATTAATTACATATATGCATATACAACATAAAAAAGATATCAAAATTTAAATCATACCGACTTTTTCCCTTAATATTTTATAATCTTTGTTTAGAAAAATACCTTTCTCTATCTTTCAAAAAAATAAAGAATCGAAGTATAACGAAATAATAAAGGAACAAAGATCAACTTACATTTATTGTAACATGTAAAATCAACACGAGGAACAAATAAGGATAATAAAAGGTAACACAAAACCATCATCGCAACCCTTCTCGAGTAAACATCGTAAAATTACACCCTCCTAGCATCTCTCTCTATAACGAGGAAAATCTAATAGAAAATAGACCCCAGACGTCGAACATCTCGAGACATCGTAAAAAAAAAAAAACTTTCGAAAAACTTTTAAATCTTCCTAAATAACCCTACAAAGTAAATGACAAATAACCGAAAAGATCGAAAACGCGGATACGTTTCTTCGAACACGCGAGGAAGTGGCCATCGTGTTCGCACGGGAACCGCTTCGAGCGTGACGTTATACATCACGCGGGTGGCCGATAAGAAACTTTAATAAAAATGTTCCTGTCCCACCTCGAATAATTGCCCTGTTTTCTTCCTATCTCGCCACGGCTCTCCTTTTATTCTCGCCGTTCTAACGAACTCGAACAACTACCCTTTATCGCGCCTCGCCCTCGGCGCTCTTCGACCCACACCCTCGAAAAAATATCGCCGACGAGTAAGTCCAAAGGGGGTCGCTATAAAGTATTAAGCTGTTGCAGGTGTCTCGCACGACCTTACACGACGTTGCCAAACTTTTCTTTTCGAGACGGTTGGCCAATCTGTTGCCCAACGATCCTTTGAACTCTTAAGAAATGTACATACGGAGTTTTAAGAAGTGAAACGACGTAAAATTTAATAATATATAGATATAATATTTTCTGGAAAATTTGGAAAAAATTCATTAGTCTGAGATTAAGTTAATTGTTCCATAATTTACTTACAAATGATGAAAATTACTGGCTACGAAGCTGCTGCAGTTGAAATCGTAATCACTCACCTGAAAAAGAAACAAATATATTAGTTATAATAATAATAACTTCTTCCTTGTCAAAAAGATATTATATATCAAGAAAAAAATATCTTCTATTTATTCCTTGTCTGTCTCAAACTTCAAGCTTCCAAAAAATAAAAAGAAAAAATGGAGTAACTCATAAAAAGTATTGTCCATCTATATCCAAACTCGAAACGAATTCAAAATCTTTAGAGAATAATTTACCGCGACTTTTCAACCACGATTCTCACGAAACTCTCTAAAACGTCGATAAAAGCCAACGGGTCTTCTTTCAAGGCTTCCTGGCCATTGTCACGGTCGACGGTGAACGAACAGCGGGCTCAGAACAGGCAACCAGGAATGGGATAATTAACGATCGAGTTCTTCTCTTTCTTTCACGGCTCGTTTCGATTCGCATATGGCCTGGTCGATCGAGGAGAAAGAGGCACGGGTGCATCGTCGTGCAATCTTCACGAGGGTATACAACACTACCGGCGAGAGACCGTGGAACAATCAACGATGGAAGTTTCTACTTGGGTGGCAACACTTCACCTTTTCCCTGGCCGTCCCTCTCGTCCACTTAAGCTCTAAGACGCATGCACGACCGGGAATTAGCGCCATGACCGTGAGACAAATTTTTCGCTTGCTTTCTTTCGCTAATGGCCCCTGCTCCAATCTTCTTTTTCTTGTCGCGGCAATCGCGGATCTTTCCTCTCTCTAAAATAATTAGAGGATCCGCCGTTTTGTCGGAATTTCGGGGAATAGATTATTGGATTATTGGAAGAATGCTCGTGTATTGGAAATGTTTTGTAAACACGTAAGCACGCGTAAAAGTTAGAAATATTAAAGAAAGATCTTCAGATTTTTATATGATGTATTATATTTGGAAATGAAAAATTTTTAAATCAAGTCAAACTTCATTTCTTTAATTTCAATCACGAATTTATATGTACGGGATTCCAATTTTTGGATTTCGAATTCAAAAAATTGTGTCAAAAAAATAAAGAAAGAAAGAAATCAAAGAAATTTTAAATTTTTAATACCTCGAGTATAAATCTCGAGTAAAATGAACTCCAAAAGGAAATCTCGTACATCCTATTAATCTTGAACATCCAGGTAATCCATTTACCAAGAAGTCGTATCAAAAATTCCTGCTACCAAGCAGGAAATCGGGTACCGTGGGTCTCGATTTTGCGCGACGATCAACCAGGCTCGTTAACAACTTTCGCGGGAACCCCTATTCGTTTTGCTCCATTTCTTTGGATAATTGATCAGGAATGCGATCGTAAAACATCGCAATTATTTCCTTAATAAGAAGGCAATAACACTGGTTCGCCGTAATAGGCGAGGTGAAACGGCCGCGATAAGGGAGAGAGCGAAAAGAGCGGAAGAGACAGCAAGAAATAATGGCGGGAAGCGAAGATCTTGCTTCGAATTCCTCGTCGCGAACAATGTTGCCAGTGTCGTTAAGCGTCATTCATGTTCATTCATCCAGAATGTATGGAACGAATGGAATACGTAGAAAGAGAAATTAAGGATTGATTCTGGAATTCTAATTATTAAAAATTGTCTAAAATATTCCTGAACACGAGCGATTGTCACGTAATGTTACGTTAAAACTCGTTTAAGAGCATATAAAAATTAGAAAAACTTTGAACCGCTATAACTCCGAAGATAATGACTTCTTATCAACGAATTAAAGATCGTTAGAAGCGCAGGATCTTCCTCTTTAAAATGCTTCCTCATTCATCTCGATACGACTTCCGGTTTCCGAGATATCGTCGTTTAAAGAAAAGCGTAATTTTTAATCGTTTGCCTTAAACTTGGATTAAATCTTATTAAAATTACGAAAACTTTGAACGGTCATAACTCCGAAGATATTAACTTCCGGTCAACGAATTAAAGATCGTTAGAAGCGCAGGATCTTCCTCTTTAAAATGCTTCTTCATTTATCTCGATACGACTTCCGGTTCCCGAGATATCGTCGTTCAAAGAAAAGAGTAATTTTTAATCGTTTATTATTCTTGTCCTTCTCTCTTACTCGGATCTCTCGCTCGCACCTCATCTCACTAACCTACCCCAAATCCCAGACAAGCGACAGACACGATTCCTAGAAAAACGTCCTGGAAGGACGTAGTACGCATTTCCAGGAAAAAATGTAGGTCACGGAGTCGCGGACTCATTCATAATGTCTCCACCGCTATGGACACTTTGAATTCTTATATCTCGGAAACCAATTGAGATATCGCAATAAAACAAAAAGGAATTTCAATGGCATTGTCTTCTCTATTTTTTTGAGTAGATTTTGATAACAAAATTTCTACTTTCTTCTCGCGTTTTTTCATATGAAAAATTAGAGTTTTATTTGTGATATCTGTATGAATACAATTTTGTTATTGATACAAAGTATATAAGGATGTAATTTAACATTTGTTTTGCATAATACGATATATTCTGAATAATCTATATAAAATATTATATTAAATCTATATAAATATTTTGTATCACTTGTTAAATTTATTTTAGCCTCAAGAATCATTCCTTAATTTTTTTTTCTTTTTCATTCGAACACTCTATATACAGTGCCAATAAAGAAACGGGTTATTCTTGTTTCGCGCAAAATTGTGCAAGATCGACCACGAAAATTACAGAGCCCGTATACAAGGTAAATATTAATGGAGAAAGATTTCGAGAGCAATTTAAGTTTGTTGAACGATATCGTTAGAACGAAGATTATTTTACACATTGTGTTTTATTTCGAACGATGATGGTTAATTACTTGGCTACGATATCGAAGCGGGATGAAATTATCGGGTTTGTAGCAGAGAAATAACGCGAGATATTCAGGTGATGGAACAAATGAGAATCGTTCCAGTTCAATTTTTAAAATTCTTATTCAAGATAAATTATTATTGTGTAAATTATATTGTGGCATTAATGTTAATATTAATATCAGTGCCACTAGAAATCTTTTGGTTACGACGTGACGCATTCTATTCAACGCATCAAAATATCCATCGTTTTTTATATTTACGAGCGTTCAACTATAAAATGCGGATCCTTATCTTTAAATACGGTTCGTTCGTTCGTTTGTTCGAGCCAACTGGGTCACTATGATAACCTTTCAACGAGACGGCCTCTAACTATTAAGCGACCACGTTTCATGAAGCGGAACAATTCTCCAACTTTGTTCACCATAGTATTCCTGCAACTAACTATTAAGCCAGTAGAATGGCACGTTGAATCGGCCAATACGGATTGTTAAAATTACACATTCGGGAACGTTAAGATTTATAATTTCTCGAATAAAATTAATATAAATTTATTATTGAATTTTAACTAAAAATAACCAAGAAGAATCCTCTAACATTTTAAAGAAGAACTAGAAAACAGATCATTAAATTTATAGATTATTAAACAAAAATAAATAGAAATAAGTAATTCGCATATACATAAACGATTGATTCATTTTTTTTTTTTAAACAAGCACAAAAACACGTTCACCTTAAGTTCCATATATACCATATATACCGGTCTTCTTTCACAATAAAAATAAATGCAAAAACGGCGCGAAAAGATCGGTGTCATAAAATATCCGGAAGGAATGGAATCCCCTGTCCCGATATCTTGGGTGTAAGTGAATTTCCGATGGCGGTGGCGAGCCACTCGAAAAAGTCAATTCCGCCCCGGCCAGTTAGCCCCGAAAATACCGCAAATTGCGACCGTGTTGTTGCCAACAAGACTCTCTCGCCGGTAAACGAGATTTATTGGGCGAAATGATCGCCTGAGGCGGCCGAAATTAAGCCGGATTCACGAGGTGTCCCTCGCTTCTCGCGCTCTCTCCTCTTCGAAAGGGGCGTGGATAATGAACACCGCGAGGGAAGAGAAGGAGAGGGAGGGCCGCCGATCGTTGCGTGCAACGAGGGTGTAATTCAAAAAAAAGGCCGCGCGCCACTAAATCTAGCCCCGATTAAGGCCTTATTACGGGTAAACACGATCGAGACGTGGTACGTACGTGGTACGAATCCGCTCGAGGGAGAAGGACAAACGGAAAGAGGGAGGGAGGGAGGGAGAAAGGAAGGAAGGAAGGAAGGAAGGAAGAAACGAAATGTTGCCGACTCCTCCGGTTCCGTTTTCTCGAGAAGAGGGATCCTTATGGGTGCAATTACACAAGGGCTAATTACGTTCTTCCTCCTTCACGAGGGGCTTCGACACGCATTCGGGGCAGCTCCCTCTACGACACGATCGTTATTATCTACGAGGCCTATAAGAGGGGAGGAGGAGGAGGGAAGAGGGCCTTCCTCTCGTAAGCAGATA
>NW_006263402.1:25640-27070 GCF_000469605.1 Apis dorsata
TGTCGGCGGATTGTAATAGGAGCAACGTGTAATTATAGTAATTTACCGGGTTGATACACGTGGACACCGGGAGTGGGAGACGGTTGTTAACGAACGGTTGTTCCGTGAAGAGTTGTCGTTCGATGCGAGAATTTTCGCGGCGGGACATGCGATCCAATTTCGAATTTTACGACGTGGAACCGGCCGGTTGTTGATTATTCTCGGTACGTGTATTGTTTTTTATTTGCCCGCGCGAGGAAACGGCATCGATCGTTAAAGGATCGATTTCGCGTCGAAGAAATGAAATAATTTCAGACAAATTGTTGTTTTTTATGATTATACGCGCGTTTTCTAATTGACGTAAAAATCGGTATACGAATTTATAATATCTACGTGATAACATTGAGACAAATTTTTGTTTGTTTCTGATTTTGACTATTTAGTAAATATCTGTGGGTGTAAAAATTTATAATTTTAAAATAAGAAAAAGGAAAAAAAATAATGATCTCCCCGACGGGGAATCGAACCCCGGTCTCCCGCGTGACAGGCGGGGATACTAACCACTATACTATCGAGGAATCGTTGCCTCACATGCCTTTTTATGTGTGAAAATAAGGTTATACGAAACTACGCTATAAAATTTCGTAAAATTTTTAAAATAACAAACTCAAAAAATAACAAATTTATTAAACAAATTAGTTACACAATTATAAAACGAAATATACGAAATATATATTGCGTAAAGGGAAACCATTACTTTCTATTTCACTAAATAAAAAATCAATCAATCTTGAATAAACACGTGAAAAGTTTAAAACGAACGCGATATCGTATTTCCCAGATGCAAAAATATTCGTCCAAATATCCCAAGGTATAAAAAGGTGAGAAAATTTTCTTAACAAAATCTCGTATATGCGCGTAGATAGATTTTCCTATTTCTTCGAACGGCGAAAAGGCGAAAGTCTTACGCAAAAAAGGGTAAAACGTCGACGAAATCGACGTGGGGACAAAAACATGGGGACAGACAAGCGAATATAAACGCGATATAAAATGTCAGAGAGATCGAGGTCGACGAGGAATCGCATTGTTCATTTAGCATTCGCGATACGTACGTTCCATCGGCGTCGTGCACGGCTTAGTTAATTGCGCGGAATTTATCATGCGGAGGGGTGGAAGCATCGAATAGAAGGGAGACAGCTGGCGAGGGATTACTACATGTACGATTACGCCTGTTTGATATGCCGCGACACTCAAAACTCGTACATCACACTTAATCGCTGAATATGGAACAGTCAACCCCGATAGCCGCATCCAACATGCATATTTAGACTGCAATTATGCCCCTTAGCTATTGTCGACACGCACGCCGCTGCAAATTCTCCATTCAACCCCTTCCATTTCTTCTTTTTTCCTCCTTTGTTTTTTTTTTTTTTTTTCCCTTTTCTTTTTTT
>NW_006263402.1:27136-33439 GCF_000469605.1 Apis dorsata
TTTCTTCCCTTTTTTCCCTCCTCTTTCATCTTCGAATACCAACTTATCTTTAGCGAATCAAGTTGGATTAAAGTGTGGAATGTCTGGAATGTTACGTAGAGTAAGATTGGTTGAAAATTTGTAAAAATGAAAAAAGGGAAGATTCCAATTTTAATATCAGAGATATTAACGTTCGACTCTTGACTCGTCTTCCTGTGCGATTGGAATGGACGATTAATATAAAGTGAAAAGAAAAAAGTACGTATATTATAAATAATAACGCGATTAATCACATTACAATCACGCGAGCAGCGCGACAGATTTATTGAAATATCAAATACATTCATCAAAATGTATTAGAAGTATGGCTATTGTTTGAAAAAACTGGGAACGTTGGGGAAATAAATAATGGAGGTTATTCAGATCAGAGATTAATTGATAATGCAGCATTAATGTGCATTAAAATGGGGCACGTAACAAGTGATTAATACAACTGAAAGCGGCTGATAATCAATTTTACGATTTGTAATAGTATTTAGGCTGATACGAGACGTATAATCTTTTCACCTATGCAACATAAATCAAGCTTGAATATTTTATGTACGAGGTGACAAACGAGCCTCCTACGTAATCATTCATCGATGAAACTTTTTCTATGGGTGGGACGAGTACACAAGAGACGCGACGAAAAATTTTGATGAAAGTTAACGTCCCTTTTCACCCTGTTAAATTACGTTTAATTATTACGGGCAATGTTTTACGCGAATTCCAGCGGGAAATTGCTACAATATTCAGGCGCCAATTACCCTCGTCGCTGAAATCAGCTTTTCAAATTGATGCATTTCGCTTGTTACAAGACATAAAATTGCTGTAACCGATTTTACGATTATATCGCCCGAATTGCAGAGTCAAGCTGCTTTTGTTTCAACGATAGATCATATTTTTGTAATATAATATTTATAATCGAGAGAAGCTCGTTTTAATATGTATAGTAAATATATACATTCGATTCCAATGTTAATATTGGAAATTTGATAATAATTAATTTTTATAATTTCAATAATTTTCGAGTAATGGAATTCTAAATTTGATATAATATTCTATAATGTATCTCGTTTTCTCTAAATTAATTTTATCTAATATTATCAATTTTATCAAATTGATAATAATGGAAAAATAAATGATTGAATTGAATCAGAAAATTTTCACGATGTATTCTAATGATACCTTTCGCAAACCAACGTAGAACGACACTTCGACTTGAAATGAATTTTCGACAAAACAAATATATTTCGACTGAGGATTTATCTCTTATCATCAAAACATTTCGCGGAACAACGTATCAACATTCCAACGTATGTAAATATTTCTTATTAATAATATTTATATTAAGACACAATTGATGAAATCACGATTCCACGTACTCGAAATAATAACACTCAACCCAGAGGAAATATCCTTCAGCATTGTTATATTCTTCGAATATCAAAAAATACGTATTAAATAAGAATTTCACCGTCGAAGATTCTTCGAATTAAACCACTCAACACAAATACGCCATGCGAAACAGAAGCGTAGGATAATAAGAAGAAAAAGACAGACTCCCTCTGTAAAAAAATTCCTAAAGAAACTGAAAAAAAAAAAAAAAAGAAAGAAAGAATAAGAAAAGAGAAGAGGAACAGTTAACCAGAAGTCGCGATAGACGAGGCGGGGAACCGTCGAAGGGGGGGCAAGAAAGAAACGTCTCCCGTCCCCGTGTCACCGCGCCCAATAACACGCGGGTAATCACGATTTAATGGCTCAATAACGTCTGCCACATCGCCCCGCCACGGACCCACGAAACAATTTATCGGCCCCGCCAGTCAATAAATTCAGCTTTTGAGTTGTATACGGGGCAGCGCGGGCCCCGCTTAAATCTCAAAGCGGACGCATCGAATTCGGTACGACGAATCCGAAAATGACGCGTATAAATTACGCCGGAGATAAATATCCGTTTGGACGGCCGTTCTCCACCGCCATTCTTCTTCCTCGATCTCGCCGCGCCCCCGGATTTATACGCGCCGATCCTCGTCCCAACGCTGGAGGGACGAGGGGCGAGAGTCGATCATTCGCGGGGGTGAAAACGACTTTCATGGGTGTAACCCATTGTTAATCCATTGTTGATCGAGGAGTCGATGTTGGACAGACACAGATTTTTTTTCTCGACGATGCTTTGAATATTTGAATAATTGATTTATCGTTGTTGTGACGTGGTCAGTTTCGTTAATCTTCGTAAAATTATGCAAATACAAATGTAGTGATATTAATTGAAACGGGATGAATGAACGATTAATGTTGAAATAATTATTTTTTTAGAATTTTTGAAAGTATTAGATGTTTGTTAATTAATTCTCGAATCGCTTCGAACAAGGTATAACAAAAATATAACAATCGAACCCTTTGTAAAACACAAGATTTATAACGTGCTTCATTCCATATTTCAATGGCCCTTTGACAACCCGCAAGAAAAACAAACGCAACTGAATGGTTTCCGCATAGTTTCGTCAATGAGGTCTCTATTCTGCGGTGTCTTCCCCCACCCAGGATGGCATGGGGAGATGGTTATTTTTTCGCCAGACTCTACGCCAGAGGTTGCCGTATTTCTATAGCGCCGTTTGTTTGCTCCAGCGAGGGGAGGGGGGAGACTGAAATACGACTTTTCCACGTACACACAACACGTTTGAAAAGATGATTCCCAATATTCTTCCTCCTCTTCTTTTATTTAACTTTCCAACTTTTATTCCGTTCGATTTCATCCGCGTTACATTTTTCCGCGTTATCGATAAAAGGACATAATTTATGGCGAAACGTTATCCGGCCAGTGTCGGGAATGCTACATTATTCAAACGTGTCCCAAATACCGTTGTCACATCCTATTCTGAAAACTGTTTCAATATTTGCATCGTTCCCCACGGACGAATCTTTAATATCGCTGTTGAATCTTAATTATTTGCTTGTATACGCATATAATCTATAAATTTCACGAAAATTTCGTGAATTTCGTTCAATCAATTTTTACAATTTTATTTCAATGATTTTAATGATAACTGGGTTTAAAGTTTATTCGATCGAACAAAATTGAAACTTCTATGTTTAATCGAAAATTATTTATACGAGATAAATAATCGTATTAGTGGTGTCGAAGAGATCGATATCGTAATAAATTAAATATACAATTAAAATGTTAAGTTTCTTTCGCCATTTTCCTCGGACGTGCTTTTAAAATTTACATCCAACGAAAATGGGATCGGCCGTTGGAGAAAGATTCGACGATGAAAGTTTGTTTCCAACGCTTGGCTGTCATCAATCATTAAAATTAGCGCGTAACACCTCACGCGGAACACACTTTTCACCATTACCCACCAGATACACGGTACGCTTTTCGACACGCGGATGTAATTTCATTGAAACCACGTGCGCGAAACGATGTTTATAAAGCGTGATTCACAGCGTATTTCACGCGTTACGTTCATATCCCGCGTTATTTTACGACGGTAACAGTCTACTAAGTGAACACCGGGGCGGTTCGTTAAAATCCAAGGCGAATATAAACCGGCGTTACAATGGCGGCCGTTTCGTTCGAACGGAACACGAAACGAACGGCGGGTCATTGGCGGTGGAGAATCATTAACAGCTGTCGCCAGTTTCGATATTCGCCGGTTGGAAAATGCCAATTTCTTGCTTCTATTTTACGGCCCAAGTTGATACGAAAATCGTAAAAAAATCTTCAATAACGTATTTATTAACTTGACAGAACGTTCACGCACAAAGACGAATATATATATATATTCAGAGTCAGAGTGATTTTGATACTATTTTCTTCTCCATTGAGAACATCTCAGTCGAATATGCGTCCAATTCATTCCAGAATTTACAACTTTTTGCTTTCAATTAAATATCGAAGTCTCTTCTTAAGTTTCCTTGGATATTTGCAAAAAATCGCTACAATTTTACAGAATTCTTCGTTTCTCATATTTTCATGCGTCCATGAATTGCATCATTAATGATTCTTAGACAAGAAACCATTGTAAAAGAGAAACGAACTGTAACTGTAAAAGGCAGGATGCACTTGTCCAAATAAAATGGACACTGTAATAAAAGCGACGTGCACGTACGCGTATCTATCCAACCGCGTTACAAAGTCAAATCGACTGACAGCTGATAAGTTTGCTGAAACTATTTGCAAATGATTATGCGTGGACAACGAGCGAGATCGGATTCGGCAACACGATCATTTCATCGAATGAAATGCGAAGGACCAGCTATGCGTGTTCCATGTACAGTTTTGACAATGATGATGTGTTCATGCAAATTTAATTTGTTCTTTCATTTAAGATATTTACGTAACGAGAGATCGCCAATTATTTTGTTTCAATTTAACACGCATTGAATTCACGGAATGCAAAGAAATTATTTAAAATAAATCAATCTATAAGAGGCCTAAACAAGCAGATCTCTATTCAAGTTCTCCGTTTCTCTGCTTTCGTTCGTCGAAATTTCAATTTGCACGAACATCCGTACATTATAATGGAATACAGGTGACTTTTGGAATATCATCGAAACGAGGAATCGCGTATAAACGCGTCTAAAAATTGTTTAACGAGTATGATGAAATTTTTATAAATGCCGGTGAAACGTGATAACTATCGGCAGATTAAATAGATTGAAACAGAAATTGGAATGTGTATCTTTGGTTAGAGATGTTATCGGTCGTGACAGTGGTATGTATCATTTCTACTTTCTATCTGTGGGCACCGATAGCGGTGAATAACATCGTTATGAGCAATATCTTGTTGCATTCGCATAACCTAGTATCGTGTGCACGGATGATGGATCGATAAGATTTATACCGCGAAAATAAATCTCTCTCCCTTTTTTTCCTTTCCTTTCTTTTTCTTCTAAACTACGATTCATTTCATTGGTCGAAACTCGTATTTCGACAAGTTTGAATTTTATTCCCACTTGGCTTTTGATCATTATATGTTTCCCAACGAATATCCAAAAATATCGAAATGAAAATTGAACACTTTTATTAATGGAAGAAGGCGGACATTCGACATTGTTTCGAACTTTGTTCGTTGATATCGATCAATGGTAAATCCATTTATCTCGAGGACTTCGCCTCGGTTCGGATCGCATTCTGCTAGTTCACATGAGAAATTAACTGGCAATGGTTCGCGGCTACAGCGAACAGTGCAATTCGTTGGGTGCAATTTATGAGCTGACAGTAACAAGGGGCGACTTGTTCGGCTGACTATCGCATGATTCTTGAATGGTAATCGGTTGACAGAGGCGTAAATTTTGACAGGCATTAAGTCGATTTTGCCTCCTTTGGATCCCCGATTTCGAATAATTGTGAATGTAACCGATGTTGGTGCCAATTTATCGAAGCAAAGCGAAAGTGTTTCCGATGAATGGAAAATTTTTTAAAAAAATTTTTCAACGATAGAAGAATTTTTCAATTATTTTATTATTATACGTTATTTCGTCGTCAAATACCGGATTTCACTGGATCGATTTAGATCAACTATCTTAAAAACTCCTTAATGTCCCTGAAACAGAGCACCCAAGGGTGAATTTAGTCACCCAAGAACTCTCTCGACTGTCACAACCATAAATTCTACCTCATCTAGAAGTGACGCATCGCAGGAAAACTTCGACTCTAACCAAATGTCTCTCTAACCCCTCGTATAAATTACCCTCAGAATCTTCTAATTTCATCGAGGACGTAAAATATATCCTACAATTTTTCTTCAATTTTAACTGCTTTTATTTAAATCCACAATTTTAATCCTTTCTCTTTTCATATATAACCTTCCCTTACGATCAAATGTAAAGTCACTTTATCATCGATCAATCTTTGTATTAATTTCAACAAATCGATGTTTCGATTTACAACGATCCTCCTTTTCTTTCTTTTCAAATCTTCTCTTCAAAAAATCTTCTCAATCAGACGATATTCGATACGACCATCCATATTCAAAGTTTTCACCGATTTCTCGTTATTGTAAAATGGTTGCAAGCATTGCTTCTTCCCCTTTCGTGATCAACGATTTCCGAGGAAGGAAAGAGGTGAAAGAATCCCAATACCTGGGATAAATTACTGTCTCAGCGTGTAACGTTGGCGTCGGTTTAGCGACGGGCAATAGTGAGTTACGCGCCGTTTACGTCCCGTAAAGCTTGGCCAGAACTCGGCATTTGTCGCGCCGCGATGCCGGCATGTGGCGGCCCGTTTCATTTGCCGCCGATAAAAACCACCCTTACCCGTTATCGTGATCATCGTCC
>NW_006263402.1:33552-38584 GCF_000469605.1 Apis dorsata
CGCGTTATTTACGCTGCTTTTACCTGCTCGAGGGAAAAAAAGGGATTCTCGGACTCTCGTTTCGTTCCTTTCGTTTCTTCCTTGGAAAATGTGTCGAAGATTCTTGAAGATTAGATTTACATTACGTCTATTATATTTCTCGATATCATATACGTTATTGTAAAAGACGTTCTCTTCAAAACGAGGGTTTAATTAAAAGAAAAAAATAAATAAATAAATAAATAAATTCTCGCACGCGTATATAGCCTCTCTCAGAGATTCCTCCAGTCTTCGCGTCCCGAAGACAAATCTTGTTTCATCACGCAGTCGGACGAGAAGACAGCTGTCGTCGTTCCCTGGGCGAATTTTATGCCGGCATAAACGTGGCCGCATTGGCGTGGGCGTACCTTCCATCCCGGGGAAACGGAACGCGTGGGAACAGGTTACCCGCGTCGACGACACTGCGCACGCAGCGGACGATCGACTGACGATGATTTACGACACGCGTGAATTTCGCCTCGCGTGCCTTCGCGTCCGCCATTTCGGTACCATCGCATACCGCGAGCCCGTTCAATCGGAGTTATGCAGATTTATCAATCGAGTCGAAGCCGGACGTGGAATAAATCTGTATAACAATTTTATGGATCCTCGTCGAATAGATCAAAAAAAAAAAAAATCATCGTTCGATTGTTGGACGATTCTTGGAGTAGTTGATTCTTTTAAATAGTGGTAAATTTGCGGATGTGTAGATGGAACGAGAACGAGAGGATTAACACGGATGAGATTGTGGATGTAGATTTTATAATCTTTGGTTTATAATCTTTGAAAGTATCAAGAGATGGTAAGTCTGTATTTTTTCCCTTTTTTTTTAAGATTGTTGTTGTCAAGTCTAGGAATGGGGTCGAGCGATTGAAATGTTAATAACAGGCTATAAAACATTTATCGAAGAGTTGAAAATTTCTAAAAAAACATTTACGACTTTCGAAGTCGTAAAAATTTGCATGGAACTATGAAAATTTGTATAATTTTAGATTTTTCTTTCAGGAAAGTATGCCTTCTTTGAACCTTTCTTACAGCTCAATGGCAATTTGAATTTATAAGTAATATATATAAAAAAAAAAAGAAGATATTAATTTCGATTGGAAAAAGTCTTTTCAAGTAAGCAATAAAATGATAATCCATAAAACGATCGAGGAGAAACGGAGAAATATCATTTCGTTCTGACACGAATTAAAAGCAAAGTGTGAATCGATGCAGAGTGTTCGGTCGATCGATTAATTATTTCCATTATTTGATGCTCGTTTCGGGCGAAAACTGTTTTCCTCGGATGATAAATACCTCCGATTAGGCGAACATTCATTCGCGCGGTATTTAACGTGATCGGTGTTCATTACATTTTAACGAAGTTACTTTCGAAATTAATTAAGGAGCTTTGCAGAAGATTTCCTCGGAGCTCGGTGAAGCCCCTGAATTATTATCTCGAAATACGAGCACGTTAAAATAATAGGCCAACGATTTACGCGTGTGAGAAAAGGGAGGAGGGGGATAAAAACGCGAGAATTGACAATAATAACCGTAATAATTATAACCAAATAATAATCGAACGAACAATTAGTGGAAATAATCGTTTTCGAGCGTTGTGAAATTCAAAATGGGATAAATTTAATTCACGGATTCTCTCTAATTGAATAATTGACCAATGGTCATAATTCATTCGGATAGAAATTTTGTATTTCATCCCATTTCACGAGAATCCTTAAATATCGCAACAAAATTGCTTAGGGCGTACGAAGAATCGATTGAAAAGTAATAAAATATTAACTTGGGAATAAAAGAAGAGCATTGAAAATGTTTTCGACCAATCCTTGCGACAAAAAAGAAAACGTGATTCGAGAATCGCATTTGACTGTGTTCTGGATATTTAATATAGTTTTAAAGCAGAGCTAAGAAGAAGCGAAAGATCAAGTTCAAATTTCACCTAAGTATTAAATTATTCATTATCGAGAAGAGAATGTACATGTTTATTCCCATACACTTGTACATCCTCTCAATGGAAAAACGGACACATTATACGGGAAATTTAATTAAAATTAATATTTAAACGTGTCCCCAATTTCAACTCTACCCTCTTACCGATAAATGAAATAATTATCGAACGACGGATAGAAGAAATTACATTCAAAACGAACGTACTTTCGACAGATACTTTCGAGATACTTTTATCAAGGTTTAGATCAAAACTGCTACGCGATACAAAATTACAAAACACATTTATTTAAAAAAAAAGAAGAAAAAAAAATAAAAGAGAGAGAGAGAGAAAAAAATAGGCCACGTTAAGGTACACATAATGGGTGGGTATATATTTCTGGCGTTAAAATCAAATTTCACGCAATCGGATCACGCGATTTCGGGTGGACGGATTCGGTTCTTGCATTACCGATCGGGAGGACGATCGAGAAACGCAGGGTGTATAGAGCAGCCCTTTCCCTTTCCTCCCTCCTCCCTCGAGTTTCGATTTGCATCGCGTATTATTCGCGTCGCCCCCAATGTAAACTGAATTGAACGGCCACGGTGGATCAGCTGCACGGGTTAAAAAACGATTGTGCACGCCGCACGCGGCCATTTTAATTCTGTCGCGCGACACGGAGAACCGACATTAGCCGCAGTGTCGCGCAGCTTGCGTCCCGAGGATTCGTTCGACCGCCATAAATAATAACCGGGACCTTTATTGGCGACGATATTTCACGTGTGATCGGCCACGGTGCACGGATCGGTCATTAGACGTTCTTTCGAGCGGACATCGTGGCCAATGGTGGAGGAGACGGTGAAATTACGAAGGAGGAAGTTGTATAAATATTGACGAGGATTTTAATGAGGCGAGAGTCTTCGTGAGTCCCTTGTTCGCCGCTCGTTTCTTGCCTCGTTTCTTTCTTTCTTTCTTCCTTTCTTTCTTTCTTTTGGATATTTTGCAAAAAATGTTTTTTTAAACACGCACGATATTTGTCGCTCAAATTTTGCGCAAATGCAATCCAATGGTGTATCTTGAGTTGTATGTTGAGATCTTTAAAGCGACAAGTTGTTGTATCTTTTGTCTCGAGTGTATTTTTGAATTTTATTGTGGGTTGCAGATCATCATCTTTTCAACGAATATTTCAAAGACGAATATTTGATATATTAAATTAAATATCAATTGTTTCTTCAATTCTCGTTTCGATATATTTTTAAATCTTAACCAACCGGATTTTTTTTATCCCTTTAGAATTTTACAACCGTGGATATTAACTCTTAGTTTGCGTCCTCATTTTTCAGACTCTACAAAAAACTTATATTTCGCGGTCAGTTAGGGTCGCGGCGAACACGGAGCCATTCTGATGATTCACGGTCATGACTCACTTTATCCCCAAGAGACTGTGGCAAGAATTCGCATAAACGGGAACATGAAGCCATTACAGCGGGAAAAAAAACTGGAGACGAAACATTTTATTGGAAAAAGAAAAAAAAATCTTTTTTAATTCGAAATGAATGGATTATTCGATAATTTTCGAAGTGATGAGCGAAAAGTAAAATATCTTTCTTTATTCGAAAATAATTTTTTCATGTGCAGCTGTAGCTGTATGTAAAAAGAATAATAAGAATAATCATAAATACGTAACTGAACCTTAACATCTTTCTTAATTAACGAAAAAAATGTTGAAATAAAATATCGTGTAGCTATGTATTCCATTCTCGTGAATAAAATTTTAAATGTATAATTAGAGAGATCTGGTTTTTAAAAGAATCGTATTTCATATATTACTTGTTAACGATATTTGTTGCTAAAATTTTATTATTAATTATTATAATTCATAATTGCTATTTTTATTCAACGATATAAATAGAAATATTCTTTTTTCTAATTCTACTAATTAATACATTGCAAAACAAAATTTCATTTTTATTGTTTCGCAATAATAGAAAGACCGAAATGCACTACGTATATAAAAAATTCATATTCGAGAATATAAAAATCCTTATTACTGCTATCGTTGCACGCAACAACTTGAAATTCCCACGAACAAACTTGTACAAATCCGAAATAATTTTGCCGATAAAAGAATAAATTATTCTTCGCAATTTCCTCGATCATTGTCATTTTTTCCCAAAATTCTCGCCACTCCCATTGGCCATTAACGATCGATGCACGTCCAGCAACGTGAAATCGTCAACGTCTGCTCGTGTCGAGGCTAACATCACCCACGTCACATTAAACAAATTTATCCCTAGCTTCGTCCCTTCCTGCCGTCGATAGGACTACACGCGACTAATAAACATCGATGTGCGCAGTGAGCGTCCATGTTTTATTTCAAAAACAGGGAAAATGAAACGATCGCGAACGAATGTTTTATCTCCGCGATGGAACGGCGATGTAAACGAGGACGAATTTAATTCTCGTGAAAATTTCGACGAGTACCTCTTTTTTTTTTTTTTATAAAAAGAGAGAACGAATATTTTTCGTGGCTCGTTAGATAAAGCGTTCGAATTAATCAGAATTTGTTTCATAGATTGAACGAGTAATTTTTGAATTTAGTTTTGATGAGTTAGTTTGTTATCTCGTTTGAACTCGCTATGATAATTAATTTTACAATTATTTCTCGTTCGAAAAAATATTTCGAACGAGAGTCATTATTTTAAAACGGTTTATTCGTAATATATCATCGGTAAATTATTAATATAATTTATCAATAATTATCTCGTGAAACTGCAATACGAATTTCTTCTTCAACAATATTTCGTTTGATAAAAGGATAATTATTTCACTCTTCCTTTCGATTTTATCAAGGTTACGTCCCACGATTGGGCAAAAATCACGACGAAAAATCGAAAGAGGCAACAGGTTCGTGGCTCAGGTATGCAATCCATACAAGGGCGGTTTCGTTACGGTTTCCCGGTGTCTCTGTCGATTCGTTTCACGCGACACCGAACGCGTGCATCGAAACGAGATGTTCCCCCGTGTCGTGGGATCGTTTCAGAGGTCAAACGGGCCCACCGGTCTCATCCTCTCCCCCCCTCTCTC
>NW_006263402.1:38814-39222 GCF_000469605.1 Apis dorsata
GTACGATCGTGCGTATACCGAAGCCGGGACTCGCGACAACAAATAAGGAATGAAAAATACAGCCCTTGGCGCCCGTACAATGGCGATATTTATAAACGTTGGCCACGTTGAATCCTTCCATCCTCGATAACCTTCTCTCTCTCTTTCCGCCTCCCCCTTTTTACTTCATTTCCTCCTTTTTTCCTTTCTTTCTTTCTCTCTTTCCTTCCTTCCTTCCTTCTTTCTCCCAACGCGCTTCCTCCGCTTCGATCGTCCCCTGACAAATTCCCAGACGGGAGGCACACGCCTAAAGGATCGACTTCATAAATTCTCGGCCGCGGTAAACCACGGAACGGACCACCTCCTTCGTGGATGTATTCGAGCCTCGCTGCTGGATCTTCGGGGACACACGAACGGGAGAGGGTGGAC
>NW_006263402.1:39230-40467 GCF_000469605.1 Apis dorsata
AAATTTTTTTCGAGGGCGCGGCCACGATGTGTGCGTAGTTTTTACGACCTGTAAAATCGAAGGATACGAGGACTGGACTCTTGGACCGCGCCTTTGATATCTCTTTGAGATAGGGGAACGATAGCGAGGGACGTGGGAGAGAGATTGAGGGGAGATCAACATTTTCGAAGTTGTGAGCGAGGAAGGATTTTTGATCGTGGATTTTTCGTAATTTCAGAATTTCGTTCGATCGTTGCGCGAACGGAGGAATGAAAGAAGGAAGGAAAGAGAGAAGCGAGTCTTTGTTTGTTTCAGAGTAGAATAAGGAAGGAAGAAGAACGAGGATGAATTGTTCGAGAATACAAATTGTTTTTTATAAGAATATTCTATCGATATCTCTTCCGGAATCCATGAATATAATCTTAATAATAAATATATTTTCACGAAAGCCGAACTCCAGGAATTTTTCGGGATAAAAATTTTTAGAGCCATTTTTTTTTATCCCGGAATCTTGTTGGCATCGCAGCGATAAATTTCAATTTTCACGTGATCCGAAATTTAAATGCCAAGCTGTACAAAGGTTGTTACGGTACAAAAGAAATTCTAAAGGACGGAGGCGTAGCTGTCGCGCGAACAAAAACGATGCACCAGCTGCACTTTTCGAATATTACCCGAAAGCCCCACAGTATGTACGTAACTTAACCGTGCGCGCTATATAGTTGCCGGAAGCCCTCCAAACGAAACTTCCACGACGGGGATGATATCTTTATGGTTTCCGACGATCGACCGGTGGAATCGATTTTTCGCTTCTCGGCGAAAAATTCGTGGCAACAGAAAAACAGAATTAAGGCCACGGGTTTATGGAACCCGAGTGAAATTCTTCCGAGCTGATAATTTATGACTCGAAACGAGTGGAGAGAAAATATTGAGAAAATATTTTCTTGGTTCCATAACACCAAGTGTGAAATATTCGATTATTTCTCCCTTTTGAAAACTTCGTATCACCAATCGATTCGTCAAGATGAATTATTACTCGGCGAACCAATATAGCGCTGAAATTAAAAAAAGAAAAAAAAAAAATATTCCAAAATATTTTGAGACTTTTCGACGATCGTCAACTTACCCCGCGTATAAGTTTCGAAATTTCCACGATAATCTCCACTCCTCCCTGGATAACAGTATCGAAAGATCGATCGATCGATCCGGCTTCGTCCGTGACTCATCGATATTCCACGGGCCATTCGGCCAACTGGAGGTT
>NW_006263402.1:40594-43938 GCF_000469605.1 Apis dorsata
GAGGTTGGAGCGAATTCCCGAGGCGGAAGGGCCGCCGGCGATGGACGAGAAGAGAGAGTATCATTTACATGATCCGTAAGTACGGTTGTAACGCGGAAAATTGAGAACTGGATGGTTCTTCTATCGCGATCTACACAAAGGGTGTGGGGGAAGATCCGTTCGATGCGGGACACAGGGAAATAGGGATCCTGGAAGCTGGTAAATATTGACGTTAAACCGAGCGATAATGGGGGATCTCGAAAAGAAAATCTCGTTCTTGCGGGGGAAACTGGATGGAAAAGTGAAGCTCGAGGACGAGAAGGAAGGGACGAAAGTACGGTTAATAATAGAAAATAGACGAATATAAAGGAGTAATAGGAAAATAATGCGTTTCACAAGTTGTGGATTTATAATGACGATAGAAAGAAGGATTTTTAATCGATAATTAAATTAAATTTAAATCGTTATAATTTCGACAATCATATTTCACTGAATATTTTATAGAACTGTAAATTTTGAATTCCACAAATTATGAAAACAATAATTATATATCTAATAAGACTGAATAAAAAATTATGAATCAATAGGCGATTTAGATCGTAGATTATTCTTATTGAAGAATCTCGAAACTACTTTCCAAGCGTCGGTTTTAAAGAACTTGGAAAAACACGACGCGATTTTCACTTCCAATTTCACCACCACCATCTTCCTCCTTCCTTCCGCCTGTCTAAGTAAACGAGGCGGCGCTACGTGGATTCGCGAATCGAATTTCAATCAATTTTTGAATTTTCTGAAAAACAGGCAATTTACATGGAGATGAACACGCACGATCGCTCACGGGTAAAGATCCTGCTCACGGGTGTTCCAGGCCGTGCAAAACGTTTCACGATCGACTGCCACCGTAAACTCCGCGTCGTATATAAGCAAACTACCGGTGGAAACTACGATTCCGCGTCCTCTGCCACGGTAAATTATGGAGGAGAGGCACAAGTGGCGCGAAGAATCAACGCAAACAAGGGCCAAGTCGAGCGTGCCATCGGGCTTCGATGACACTTGGAAGACGAATGCTCGTCTGATTCGCTCGAATCAGACCTATTTGCGCAGTCGGTTTGTTTATTGACACACTCGTAGCGTGGAATCTCTTAATACGCGTGCCACGTAACAAGTATTGTTATTGTACGTCTATCTTTGTCTCCATTTCCGATGGAAATATTATTAAATTGGATACGTTGTTCACGTTCTCGACGATATTACTTTTTTCATTTCTGAGAAATATTATTATATTTCGTAAACGACGATAAAGGTATTGATTTAATTATTTCCCAGAACCAAGTCTCCATCTGCAAAAAAGTTATCGATTATTAGATTGGATCTATTTACAAGTTTCGTTGTATATATATATATATACATAAAGTTTAAAAAATTGTTATATCTCCTGTAATTGCTGCCATCCATTTGTAATTCGACTATTTAAAACAATAAATCAAAATTTATTGTTTCATTTTTGACGTGTGATGCTACTATGATATATTAATTTTATATTACTCCAGCATACGATTTATATAATAAGTTTCAACGTTAAAGGCCAATTGTCGAAACGAGTTTCGCCGAAGTAACGTAATCCACGTTCAAAATCCGTTTTCTAGGCCTTTTCTCGCCAATGGAGGATCGTGATCGCGAAATATATTTTAAAGTTCATTAAAAGCGCAATAATGAAGAAATCTCGAGCCGGTTCTCAAATAACTTCACCCCGGTTCCGCCGTAAGAGAGACCGTTCAAACGAAACTTGGGCCCCCCCTCTTCCTTCCTTCCTTCCTTCCTTCCTTCCTTCCTTCCGGCCTCGTCCTCGTCGTACTTTCCGCCCGTTTTTCGCCTACTCGAAACTTTGTCCGCCAAGTCTTTCGGGCTGAAATTAAAGCCGAAGTTGGAAAGAAAAAAATTCCACGCTCCGCTCGCCAAGTGGCCGTTCTCCTTTTAGGGGGATGAAAACGGTGGAGGGTGCTTCCTTTTGAAATCGAACGACTTTTCCAAATCTTTGCTTTGGAAAGTTTGGTGGCAAGCTTGTTTCGCATTTGCCGATTCAACGTTGATGAACAATTTTTCTTCCTCTTTTTCTTATTTTCGTCAGATAATATTCGTATTGAAAATTCCTATTTTATTGAAATAATATTGCGATGTACATTAATAACGATCGAGGCAAATTTCTTAATTTGAAAATGAGAGATATATTTCTATTTTCCAATTCTCTTTCAAAAGGAAGATGGATTATTTCGAAAACTTGCGAGTTGTAAAGTAGGATGTATTTTAAGAACGGAATAATATAACAGTAGAGTCGAGGCTGTGATCTAAAAAAGAAACTGTGTAATTTCTTGAACGGAGGATTACTTGTGCAATTACTCGAAGTCATGGAACCTATGGAAAAGAATCGTGAATTGTTCATAAAAATACAGAAAGGCTAGTTTTACCTTGCTTTCTTAAATATTACATGCTTGGGCGAACTCTGACTGCGGATAATACCATTGCAATGTCGGTGTATTCCAACACGTCTCGTATTTAGTAATCCGAGAATCCATAAACTTCTTTTGCTATATCGCAATCTTTTCATTTCTCAATTGTTTTTACATTTAATAAAGCGAACATTAGAAATAGATGTCTCAAGATTTCTCGAATCTCCGCCAACTTAAAATTTAAATCTCCTGTGAAATATTCCAATATTCAAATTTCCTTAGCCATCAATATATCGTCTACTTCCTATATTTTATATTTTTCCATGCATGTAACAACAAGTATCTAAATTCTATCATTCTAAAATTTCCTCAAGAATAGTAGTTTCTCCTTCTGAAAGAATTTAACGTGTTAATCCACGAATTCGATTATTCTCTAACGAGAAACTTCAACAGGAAAGATGCGCTCTTCGATTACTTTTAGATCCAATTAGGGGAACGGGAAAAGAGCTGCGCCGCGCGACAGATTGGCGGGAATCAAGGTAAGTCGGGGGAGGGTTGCAGCGTATCGATTTCGATTCATGCGCGTGCCTTCGCCCTCGTAACGCCATTAAACTTTTACGATTCAAGTTTTCACGGACGTCCAACATCCTCCCTCCCTTTCGACATCCAGATGTATTAAACACCGGTGAAGACCGGAAGCTGAAATATTCGTGGAATTAATTATCGTCTCGAAGAAGAAAGATTCGATCGAATGAGTTCAAAGAGGAGTACGAATCTTATCTAACCTCCTCATTTTTCTTAGTGATAACTACGAAAAACATTCTTCTCTTAAAAAGTAACCATTGATCATTATATAATTCCACGAAAAAGTATAAATTACATTTCCTTTCGAAGTCGATTCAATTTTTTTTTTTTTTT
>NW_006263402.1:44210-46202 GCF_000469605.1 Apis dorsata
AGAAAGGCGACACGTTCGACGCCAAGCTTCTGTAAAAACAAGGCTCGTCGTGTCGGACGAGGACATGGTGAACGATGAAGCCGCGACCGGTCACGTGTTGAACGTGTTATTCGTGTCGTGTCGGATCTTAAAACCGGCGTCTGCGAGGAGAGGCTCGCGCGAGAACGAGAAACTCGTGACGATGGAGGGCGCATCGAGATTCGAGATCGATGAACCGGGCCTTGTTAACCCTTTCTCGACCACAGACTTCCTATTCGCTTTTATGGAATCAGTTTTTCTTTCTCCAGAATATTTAAAATGTTTTCGAGCGGAGCCCTCTGTCTCTCTTTTCAATTTCCTTGACACTCATAAAATTGTACACTCTGTAAAATATCGTCGAGATTTTGAAGATCAGATTCACAAATAATCGAGAAATCGAATGGTCCTTCCGACCAAAGGGAAGAGAAAGTTTGTGGATGGAGAAAATTCCATATGCTTAAGGGAGAAAATATTTTATTAGTCGAGAAGGGAAGAGGAGGTTACAAAATTTCTTAAATCTCTCCATCTTGTTTTTTCACACTTCTTCCCTTGCGAGAATTTATCGTGGGCGTGGATTAATGATCATTAGCGTGGTTAACGAGACACACAATGCTTTTGACATAACGTGCACGCGGGAATAAAGAGGGTGATTCGAGACAGAGTGTATGCACGTATGCGGAGAGAGATTTGTAGAGCGCCGTATAGAATTTGATCTTTGAGATAACAATGCGGGGATGCTAACAATGGTTGACGTTAATTGTCGCGTTATTAGTCGTTAATTTATTGGCGTGTTTAATTATTGGTTGAATTTGATTGGCATGGGCGTGGTGATCGAACAAGTTGTGTAATTTCTAGAGAAGCTATATATATATATATATATTTTAATTCGAATGATATTAATATTATGGTGAATAATGAGGTGTATTAAAAGTATTCGTAAAATCATTCATCCTCTATCATTTATAACACTTTCTTTTTTTCGTTTTTATTTACAACGTTACCACTGCATAATGATATTAATTTGCAAAATATGCAAACCGACATTGGAACAAAAAATTGTCCAAACAGAATTTCGTTTCTATTCATCTTCCGTGATACAATTTGCGAATTTTTAATTTGAGCAATGAAACGAAACGACAGCAGATGAAAGTTCAAATCACGAAACTGGAAACAATATAGCAATATTCAAAACTTGCGAAATATCGTTTCGTATGGAGTATTACGTTCGTAGTAAAGCTTTAACGATTGTCGTTAAATTTTCTCCACGATGAAAAGTTTATTTTATTCTGTCGGGTTTGTATTTATGATTCACAGGTTTAAACGGGGTTAAACTTGGAAAAGAATATTTCGTATATTTAACCGAAGGAAAAATATTCGCAAGGGAATTGGCCAGAACCAGAAACTGTAAATCTCTGAATCGCAAGGTCCTGTGGCGCAACGGATAACGCGTCTGACTACGGATCAGAAGATTCCAGGTTCGAATCCTGGCAGGATCGACGTTTTCTTTTATTTTTCCAATCTTTCTTTCGAAAATTTTTCCTAAATTTTGTATAGATTCTTTTTTTCTAGTTTCCTAGAATCAAAACTATTGTAGATTCTTTCAAGACGATGATGAATTTATATTTGTCGTTTGATAGAAAAATTTAAATTGTATTAATTGGATACATTATGTATTTATTGGAATGTTTTTTTTTATAAAGAAAAGAGTATTGATTTCTTCGTGCAGAAGAGAAATTAGATTGGAATTAGTTAGATTTCTGTTGACGAATGCTTGGATATACTTCTTCAAAGTTTCTTATCGAATTTTGACGCAAAAAGGAAGCGAAGAATAATTGGTGTTTTTTAAAAAAAGGAATCGAGATATGTTTTCTTAATGTATAGGAATCATTATTCGACGTTAAAAAAAAAACTTGGCCCATGGGGGGATCGAACCCACGACCTTCGCGTTATTAGCACGACGCTCTAACCTACTGA
>NW_006263402.1:46451-49173 GCF_000469605.1 Apis dorsata
ATGTTGAAGACACAAGGAAAATTTTCAAATAAATATCAAATACTATTAATATCAATATTTTCTTACAATCAATAGAGAAAATTTATAATTAAAAACATTTGATTAAATTTAATATTTAAAAATCGTGCGTTTCATTACGTCCGTACATGTACAGGAAAAGATGAATTGAATAGTAATAAGTATAACTTGATGTGAAATGATCATCAATTAAATTGACATGTTCAATACACATGTTATTTTGTCTGGCATCATTTAGTATTTTTCAATTCTTGTTAATGATAAATGATGATATCGTTTAACCGTCTGGAAATAAATAATTTCCACATTAATGTTGATATATATTTAAAGTGAAGCACCGTTAAAGATAGAATCTAAGATTAGATATCAGTGGAACTGATTTAGTCGAACATACATTCTTCTACTTCAATTATAATCTTATCCATGTCCTCCATTCCAATCTATAATTACGAAATCTATTTCTTCTCATATTTATCGATAATTTTAGACAAATCTGCAATTTTGTAATCAGATCGCGATATAAAATCTCATCAATAATCCATTCTTTATTATTGCTGTATTGTTTTATTCTCGTCGAACAATGAAACTCTTTTTCAATAAGCCAAAGACCTCACACGAGAATCGAACCCGTGACCTCTTTAGACCATCGTGTAAGAATTTTATTATACGCCTGCTGTTTTTACTATTTCTATTTATATATATATATATATTTTTCATTTCACATTATATCGATCCAAAAACATTCGATAATTTAACTCAAAATTTCTTTCTAAAGAGAATTTAATCCCTCAGAATAATAAATCAATTTTCAGAAAAAGAAAACGAATTTTAACTCACATATCTTAAATCCCTAGACAGACATATAGGAATATAAGAGAGTTAATTCAAACCTTCATTCGAATTGGCAATTTGACTACAATTCCTCGAGTTTCTTCTTGGCAGCAGATTTTCAACAGGGATGCATCGCGTTCTTCGCGAAACTTTCGAGAGAAATGACAGGTGAAAGCGGTCATGGTAGGTGCAAGCCGTAGATCAAAGTTTTATTGGCGATCTCTGATCTCGGTGGGCCTCGCAAGGCGGCCCGAAAGCGGTCGAGAAACACATATTCGGTCGCATCGCCGTTATAAATCTTCGGCTTTATGTTATGCCATCCTGAAAATACGCAGCGAGATGGTTGGCGACACGCCAGCGAGCGGATCGAAGCGGAACGCGCGCGATTCAGCGCGTAAAGCGCGGGACGAGGAAGGTTTTGGCGAATCGAATCACTCTTGCCTTGTTAAGGTTTAAGAGGAGGTGATATTTTTTTATTTCCGTAAGTAGAAAGAAAGAACGTGTTTCTAATTAGACTTGACATTGTTCTTTATCCGATCCTTTTTTGATTTTAACTCCTTGAGACAATATTTCTTTTTTCCTTGTTAAAATGAAACTTGGAATTTTATGTCTTCTTCTCGTAGAATAGATTATTCCAGATTATTTGAATTTATTTTCCAGAGAAATATTAATTCTTAATTCAGGTTTATTAAAATTCTTACAATTTATTTTTTGTTTCCAATTATTTGAAAATTTTATGGATAAAAAGTATTCTTTTTTCTTTTTGAATCGTACATAATTCAGACTCTGGAGAGAAGATGTTATATTAGTTTTAGAATTTTTTCAATCATCATTTTTAAAAACTGATTACTCGTAGTATCTATAAAATTTCGAAATTAATCTTCTACGTTACAAACAAAATATCGATAAGTTGAGGAAACTTTGCCACAATCTATCTCAATTAACTCGCTATTACTGTATCTGATCGAGCGTAACCACTTCACGTGTTCCATACATTAAACGAACAAAATTGAATTATAATTCCCAACACGACCGCTTCTTAAATTTAATTAATTTCCATGTGATATCAAATGTTTTGCAACGTTTTCTGTTATATAAACGAGACGAGACGTAACGAAAAATATTTCCACGCGAGAGATAAAGAATATCGTCGATAAATGAATAACGAACACAATATTTATAATTTTTATAATTTACTCTGAATAATTAGTTGTCGATACGGGCAGTGGTAACACCGATAAATGTTAGATTCGAAGTTACTATCTTGAGACGAGATATATCTTTTTACTGTAATTGCTCGCCTCGGAATGTTTTTTCAAGAGAAACTAATCATAATCGTACGATTGCGGAATATTTTTTTAATTCGTAATCTTATGAAATATTATGAAATAGTATGAAATAGTTATTATGAAATTGAATATGTTATTCGTTGTTTCTACTTGATAAATTTCTTGTTTGCGAATTAATCTTTCGAACATTTATATACCAGATCTTTTTTTAAAAATAATAATACGAATCTTCACTTAATATTAAAATATATTTAAATAATAAATATAATAAAATAAATGATACAAAAAGTACCATATTCTATCATTTTAAATAAATTACTCGAATATTTCTCGTTCCTATAAAAATTGAAACACACCACTAAAATTAGAAACGAAATAAAATTATATTTCATCTTTTAATTTCTCCAATTTCGTACTATTTCATCGCGATAACAATCCTCAAACAATTCCCTTACGAAATTTAATTCCGCGTAATTCAATTGGCCCAAAGAAGATTAGCTTCTTCACGCGACAATTCACCGAATTTGCTTTTTAATTCAAAAAAAAAAAAAAGAAAACAGAAAATAAGGAGAAGAGAGAGAGAG
>NW_006263402.1:49552-57413 GCF_000469605.1 Apis dorsata
CTAAGTCGACGTAGATACAAATCTTCAATTATCGCAAATGACGATGCGCGGATTAAACGTCCCACGGGAAAGGAATACGCGAAATAATTCCCTCCTCGAAGAGCTTAAAGTTTATTTGCGTAGCCGTGACACGAGCACGCTGCTGCTACGAGCATAACGTGTACACTGAAATAAGAGACTCCACTTAAGCGACAGATTTATGCGAGCAGATATACGCGTTTCTCACAAAAGAACCAGTTTTCTTTTTCTTCTTCTTCTTCTTCTTTTTCTTCTTTTTTTATTGTCTCTTTGCACGACAAGCCGCTTCTTCGTGAATTACGATCCCCGTTTTAGTTTATAATTTCACTGTTTCGCACGGTGGATAGACCCGTGATAAGTTACGAAAATATATAAATCGTAAATTCTCTTTGATAAAAGTGAAAATTTTATTCCTGTTTTAACTTTAGTGCGAATATTCATATAAATTTTAATGAAACTTTGGAATCTTAGAATTTGACGCTATTGGTTTCAGTAATTATTGGAAAAAATACTTCGATCGCGATTCCTTTCCTCATTTCACGCGAAACAATGTGAAATATTCGACGTCAATCGATCGATATTCTCTCATTTCGATTTCAACCCATTCCCATGAAAATAGAAGATATTCCGAGAAGAAGGTGAAAAAGAAAATCCAATTACATCCTCGTATCATTTTCGCGATTTTCATCGAGTTTGAACGACAATCGCGAAGAAAATAAATAATCGATATTATTTCTATCTCTTGCATTTCCCTCGTTCAATCACGATTAAACTAACTCTCGAGAAAAAGTAATTCTATAAAATTCCATAAAACACATATATCAATGAATAAAATACTGATTAATCAACCACAATCACCCAAACACACATTCCAATTATAATATCCACTTCTCAAACCTCTCCAAACCATAAGAGCATCGTCTTCCATAAAAATCATTCACCAACATTGCAACGTTAAATTAAACCCCTTTCACAATTTTATCAACAACCGCAATACTCGAATCCTCCTCGCCATTTACGCGCCCCCTTCGAGCCGTCCTAACGAAGCTCCTCCCCCTTCCCTCCCTCTCCAACTCTCCACTGTCCTTCCTTCCAAAGATTCCGCAAAAAAAAAAAAAAAAAAAATTCCGCGTCACGATACACCAGGAGGAGAGAGAAGCAAAGAGGAGCGAAAGGATCCAAGGATCTCGTCGAAGGGGGACTCTCTCACGCGAAATCCACTTAGAGGCTGATATTAGCATATAAACTAGAAAATGTTTTATCGCGCCTCCGCGAGAGAGGCTCTTTCCGCCGCGAAATATTTATTGGCCCTTAACGATCATTAGGGAAGGTCGAAAACAAATGGACACACTCGACCGTGCCGCGATCCCCTTTGATACAAACGTTCCTTCCCTCTCTTCTTGTTACAACACGGGGGACAGGTGCGCTCGACTGCGCTACCCATCTCCTTATTAGCTATTCCGATATATCCTCTTACTTCTTCAACTTCCTTTCTCTCTCTCTCCCTCTCCTGTTTTTTTACACCAAACCTCTTGTTTCCTCTCTCTCTCTCGTTTCTCCTTTCGTCGAGGCGTTCGTTCACCTAAACGACGATTTTTACGCTTATTCTCGTCCATGTGAGTTCGGGGAAATCAGGAGACGGGTTCATAGAAACGAGAAAAATGATTGCAGGAAATTATTGAAATATTTTAGTTTTGCTCACTCTTCTCTTTTCTCTTCTCTTCGAGAAAAAAATTTCTTTAAACTTTTTGATGTCCTTCGAATTTCCAACCGCGAAAAGATCTTTCGATTCGCTTCAGAAACTGTTCCACCAATGTTCCTTAAATTTTCGCAAAGCATCGGAGAGCTGCAACCGGTTAAAATGATACGAGGGTCAAGCATTCTATAAAATTAGTATAACCAAAGGGGTTGACGCTGTTAGGATCGTTTAGAAACTGTACTTCGTTTTCATGGCCTGATAAGAGCCAGTCTGGAATTCCACAAGTTCCACGGAAGTCCCCACCTTTACGTGCTCGCGATAATGGAACGAGCGAAACTCCTTTCGAAGAATATCAAGACATGCGTCTAACAAGTGGCAAACGATCGTGTGCAATGGTGGTGTTGTGCAATCGAATCTTTTACGTGTTTAAAAAGTAACGAGACTTGATCTTATTTATTTTGGCAACTATCTCTGGTATTAATTTTAATTCGATAATTGAGATAATTGAGAAAAAAGTTGATTTTATATGGAAAATTGAAACAGTTTCCAAGAGTTGAGAAGTTCGTCCTTCGAACGACGTCGCTTGTGAGATGGCTCGATATTTTTGAGCTACGATTGTGTATTCGCTTGTATTCTCGTTTGATATTCCATCGATGCCCACCAAGAATACTTTGAATCAAATTTATCCGGTAATCATTGCTTATCGAACTTTTAAATTGATCTTGGACGAAGTCTCGGATGAAGTTTGATGGAATAAATAATCTCACGACTCTGAGGGGAGTATACTTAAATAAACTCGAGATCTTGCGTTTAATTTATGCAACGTTATCGAACGAAAAAATTATTTTATTATAAGTCTTAGAAGAATCTTCTCTATCTTATCCAATCTCACCATCCTTTATTCCTAAACCATCCCAAGACAACACAGAGTAACAATGACAAATCTACTCCCAAGTTCCCAAAACTCCCCTCTTCAAGATCCGACCATCGATCTTTATAAAGAGACATCAATCCCAATTTATCTTGATCCTTTCTCTAAAACCCAAATATATCCTCTGACGAATCCAGAAACTAGATCTATTTGCACAAAATATACCGAAATGCTGTAACAGATAAATTTTTTCGATCATCGCGTATTCACAAAGGATCCATGTAATAACTATCCATAATCATCCAAGGTTCAACTATCCTGCACCCTGTCCCAAAAAATCAAAGAGAGAGAGAGAGATAGAGAGACCATAACTTTTAATTGCAAGATCTCCAATGCACCAACAACTTCCTCCGTCAAACCCCCGTATTCCGCATTCAGATTCGAAGGGATGCTGCCGAGAAGAGTGGAGGGCGGCCTAACTTTCTAGACATTTTCTGCGCCCAAGTTGGCATCCGTGGCCCCCGTCGAACTTCGATTAAATCGGGGAATCGAGTCGAAATCGAGGCGAGACGGATCGGAGAGACGGCCGTAATTGGCCCTCCTCGACTCTCTTCTTGTCGTTCCTCTCTCGACCGCCTCTCTCTTCCCTCTCTCTCTCTCTCTCTCTCTCTCTTATTCTCGGCCGGTCGTTAATCTTTTCCAAGATATACTTGATCATTGCACGCCTCACTACGTCTTCGTTTACGTCCGAGGTGGATCGAGTGCCGACAATTTCCCGTTTCCACTCTGCCATTTCTGCGTTCCGCGCGCCCTTAAGGAGCGAAGAATGGCCAGGACAGGGAAGGAGGAGAGATTGTGTTTCCCTCTCGTTCCACGTTGGAAGGCAGAGAGGATTAGCGATCTATCCTCGAGTGTATAGCCGCGGATTGGAAATCTGGACTTTCAAACGACCGAGCGTATCCAACCCTCCTCCCTCTTCCTCCCCTATTAACGATCGGCCGCTTTCAATTTCGAATTCTTTTCAATCGCGTTACGTTTATGGTTTTATGTAGGGTAGAGAGAAAGAGAATCGAGAGTTTTTGAAGAGATATGCATGGTGATTTTATTGGAGGATTGGATAATTCGAGGAATTTATCGTTTCGTTTGTAAATTGAAAATATTTTGCTCATCAAATGAAATGATAATATTTCTGTAAACGATTTTGAATTTGTTTTTAAGAAGTGAGACCTCCTCGTCTACAATTCACGATGTCTCGTTAATTGTCTAATGGGCTCAGAACTCGTTAAATATCCCGATTATTTCTCTCGAATAATTTCTTCCAATTTGGTTGGTATTTGTAACCATATTATTATGCAAGTCAGATGCAAGCGTTGCACATTCGAGTTACTTTAATTAGCGGGCGATCCCTTTCGGGCAACAAGGGGATGGGGAAAAAAGGGGATGAATTTCCTCTCTCCGGAACGGACTTCCTCTTTAGAAAGGATAATGTGATTAAAGTATGCACTCTCATGAACGCCACGATCTCTTTTGAACGTTCGATAGGTAGCTTTCTATGTTGTACCATGGAATCAAAATAAAAAAAGCACAACATTTTCTTCAGAGAAAAACTCTTTTCCCATTTCAATCGTATGGTTTTTCGTTCTTCTTGATTTTTTAATTTTAATTAATATAATGTGGATCTTTGTAGTTTCGTAGTTGATTGGATTGAATTTGTAACAGGATTTGCGAAGAAAATTTCTTTATATTATATTTCTTTGTTGGGGAATTTTATAAATTTTCATAAGAAAGCTATCTTCTTTTTTCCGAATCGTTATGCGCAATTTTCGCAAAGTTTCAAGAGACTGAAAAATAAATTCTTTCGAGTAATTTTGCAACGAATTCTTTTAAACAATTTTTTCCAAATTTTCAGCTTCTCCGCAATGAACTCTTTTTGAATAATTTTTTTTATAAAACTTCTAGCGGTTTATTTTCCAGACAAATACTCTTACGTAGAACGAACACGCAAATGAGGAAAATTATGAAGAAAAATAAACGAATATCGTGTTTGCGCGATTCATTTTCATTCAACCAACGTGAATACAGGCCAATTTGAAAAATAACCAGTTTATGAAATTTTTATAAATATCAGTTTAATCGTTTGTGATCGACGTAATAATAAGTTTCAATTTCAATCCTTGCGCGGTCCATAAAAATTTTCAATTTTTAAAAAAAAAAAAGATAAACATCGCAATCATAAACCTCTAATATTTCATCCAGGGGGTGGAATACCGCAACATTTATGCGGGCTTACGTAACGTAATTTTGACCAAAGCATTTTTCCTTATTAACGGCAATCCCCAAGATATATTTAGCACGTACACGATATTGATTTTGCAGCTTTCATAAACAGGAAGCCAAATAACGCCGGTCATAAAGTGATTTAACTTACCATGAAATTTTATTACCTTCCGCATCGGTGCTAACGATAATACCGGTGCCAATAAAATATCTCAATTACTGCATTAAAATTAACTCGTCCGAACGGTCTCTGTTTTACTTAATAACAATGTTGCAAAATACCGGGCGCAAGATGGATTAATTTAAATATCTAAATTTATATCGAATAACATCGCGTTGAAAATCAATTGGAAAATTATTATCTCTTTATCCTCTCCGATACATACTTATTTTAATTGATATTTAATTTACAAAAATATCACAGAAAAAAAAAAAATCCTTTTACTATTTCTCCATATAAATATAACAAATATATTGTAAGCAATAAATATCCTCGAATCTTCTCTTCGACGATTTGAAGATTCTCTCTTAATGCACGATTTGCATTTTCTCCAACTGGAAACTCCTTCGACTCCGTTCGAGTGTAAATTCCACTCGTTTTATTATTATGCAAACTAATTACATAATAGAAACGTTCGAGCTCATTTAAAAACACAAGAAGAAGAAGAAGAAGAAGGGCCCTTTCCATTTAAAACGTAAAATTGCTCCACGCATCTTTGTGGAGCATCTCTTGTCCAAGGGATCCATTTTCACGATGAGTAACGCCACTCCGGACGGGACGACGAGATAATATCTCGAGAAACAAGTTGGTCGAATTATCCCAAGAAAATAATTTCAGCTGAAAGAAAGATGAGACTCGTGCAGCCCCCCCAGTGTTTTGATACCGCGAAAGTGGGGGGGATGCGGCTAAGCCGAGAAGGCGTAATTAAAAGCGCGATTTACCAGCATAATTGCCAAGTTAAATCTAAATTATAGGAGGTAGGGTGGATCGTTTGGAATCGTTTAATTGGTAACAATCCGGTTTTCCTTGGCCGATGATTCGAACGTTTCTTCGGCTACCTCGACTCGACTGCAATTTCCTCGGCCGACCCCTTCGCGGAATCCATTTCGGCTTTTTCTCACTTCGGTAACGTTCTATCGCGACAGTCCCAATTACGCGACAGGGCCAATTATCCCCAATATATTTTATAATTTATTTCTCCACCAGTTGCTTTATGCTCCCGTGATAAAAGTTGAAATTACAACTCGTTTCGAAAAACGAAAATCTTTCCGTTCCGAGATAACCAACATTTGAATTTATAACATTCTTTTGTAATTGGAGAACGGATATAAAGAAAGCTGTATGCGCCAATTTTTAAGAAATATTATTATTGCGATTGAGAGAATGTATCAACTCGTTTCTTTTCTTTTCTTTTTTTTTTATTTATACACGAGTGGTCTCAAGTTTTAAACAAAAGGGATTCGCTTGTACTTGTAAAAATTTATGATTTTAATTATTCTTTTTTCAAATTAATTTAGCAATATTTCCAAAAAAAGAAAATCCACGTATATCACTCCGTATATGGTTCATTATTATTAAAAATTCATATATTCGTTTATTCATGTCGATACATTTCAATCGATCTCCATGGAGGTTAAAAATAACCGATCCGATTATTCCAATATAAACTTATCGAAACAGCCGCCGCGCTAATTATTTTAATTGGCACGCTCGAATAAAATTCGGTTTCTTCTGTTTCCCGTATACGGGAAAACCGCGAAACAGTAGGTGGAAGGAAATAGCGGATAGCGTTGGCACGCGTTTTGCGTACGAGTGCTCTCGGCCAGAAGCAATTTCCATGCATGGTCGAACTGAATAATTTCCGGTGGTGCTGCCCCGAATCTTTCCTCGTTTTGCATGCAAAACGAGAGGGAGGTAGCATTATGAAGTCTCGTCTAACGTGATATTGTTCGAGGCAGGTGGATTTATCGACTAAACGTCAGAAACTTTGACGCGAGAAACGTGTCGTTACATTTTCTTTTTTCTTTTTGAAATTGAAAAAAACAAGACGAATAAGACAAGAAACGTGGAGAAAATTTTAGAAAAATTCGTATTCTTATATAATTCGATACGAATGTTTTGCGAAATGGATATGGAGGAATATGCAACGACAGATCGATTAATTCATCCGCGCACGAGTCACAATTAAGACGTTGCGTAACGTGGAATAATTCGTTCTCTGTTAATTGTCGTTGTAGGTCGTGGAATTCTGGGATGTATTTCGCGTATCGTATCGTAATTGGGGATAATTAACTTCATTTAATGGCCTCGACCACCACAAGCCGCTATTCGAGGCGATCCGTTTGGAACAAAGCGATTTCGTCGGCGCAACAACAATGATCCTCGCCTAGTTCCGAGATTAATTAAAACGACCTTGGACGAGGCTTTGACGGTAGAATAGAGTGGTTCCTTCGGCTCGACGAGAAAATTTCCCGACGGCTATAAGATATTCACAGATTTTTCCGTGGAAAACGTTTTTCGCGACCCGACACTTATCTCAAGTTAAAAGAGAAGGATCGCTTTGTGCCTCGTATCCCTTAATGCTTTCGAATTTCAAATGCGAGTTAACTATACCTGTGCCTTTGTCGTGGCCAGTTTCAATACCATATTATTTTCCACGCTTTGGAAATATTAAGAATTGCCGTAACAGTGACCCGCTTCCATTCTCTCTGCTTCGATTTAAGCCAAGTTTTATCGAGTTAATATTACTCTCTCTCTCTCTCTCTTTCTGTTTATCGAGGAATTCTTGAAACGACGCGTCTGGGATATCGAAAATAGAAGTCGTTTCGTTTCTGAAAGCTTCTCATTTCAAATTTTATCTATAAATAAAAGTATTAATAAATACGGAATCGAAATGCTTTTAATGAATCTACTTTCACAAAAACGAACTTCGACAATTTCTTTCTCTCTATAATATTAAAATCCAAGAAAGAAAAAAAAAAAAAAAAAAAAAAAA
>NW_006263402.1:57626-61616 GCF_000469605.1 Apis dorsata
TTCTCCCAAATCCAAAAATTGTTTTTGCATGCAAGACAACGATAATAATTTCTTCCCCCCTCTAACATTACCATTAACAAAGAATCCAAACTGCACGCTCCTTTTTTCCCTTCCTTTTTTCCTTCCTTCCTTCCTAAAAAAAAATTAAAAGAAAAAAAGAACAAAGAATCCATAAAGCGAGAAACCTCGAAAAAATTCTATAAGTAGAAAGACCTATATCCCTCGAGTTATCGAGCAACTGTCTCGTAACTCGGGCGAAAATCGTCGAAACACCGGTGCCAGTTTCGAATCGGGCCCCGGGATAAATTTATATTCCGCTCGTTCACCGATCCCTTCCAGGAACAATAAAGATAACTCCGATCGAGCGCGACAGCCGGTTTACAAAGTCTCTCCTCCCCCTCTCTCTCTCACTCTCTCCTCCCTCTCTCCCCTCGGTTTGCAAATGAACGCGATTTAAATGCGTCCCGGGTCCGTTTTAGCGGAGGCATTTAACAGGTAATAATCAACAACAAACTCGCGTTTCGAGCCACGATCGAATCTGCGTACAGAGAGAAAGAGAGAGAGAGAGCGAATAATCAAATTGAAAAGGAAGGGACGAGAGAAAGAAACGAAGAATGGAGGACGAGGCGAATGGAGGAAAAAGTGGAGCGGAACGGGGAGGAGAGGCGAGAGGAGGAGGAGAGACGTCAGATAAGCTAACAAATGTCTCCAATGAATAATAATAAGTAGCCCGGTCCAATTTGTATTGCATTTACATCGGGCGACATCCTGGACGTAATTTATATGGCTGGGCCGAGGCTGGTCCTCCCTGCCGCTCTCCCCTCCCTTCGTTTCCACCGACGGCCTACCACCGTTAGATAACATCGAATTAAGCGCAACGGATTTTTATGCGACACGAGGCGCCATCTCGGTCACGAAGAGATCTGAGAGATCATCGAAAGGGGATGAAGCGATGTCGTTCTTTTCGAACGATTAAAATCCGTTAAAATCGTGGAAAATCAGTTAATCGATCTTCCTTATTCCATTTCGATGGAATAATCGATTACAGTGTCTTGTATGAGAATTATATACAGTAAGTCCTCTTGCTTTTTACTTTACCATACTTCAAAATCGTCGTATACAATATTTTTCACTCGTGATCCCATTGTATACTCTTGAATGAAAATTACAAATGAAACATTCGAACATTATTTCGTGATGACAATTTGCTAGAGGAATTAAACCAAATTTCAGTTTATCGTTTTATAATATAATAATCAGTTAAATATCGATCCTCGTTATTCGATAGGATAACCGATTATAAGAATTACATACGGTAAGTAAAGTCCTGTTGCTTTTATTCGTAGAATATTCACTCACGATCCCATTATCACAGCCCGAATGAAAATTACAAATGAAACATTACTTCGTACGGGATAACAATGTGCCAATATGTAGAGAGGAATTAAACCAAATCTCGGTTCGATTTATCGGTTCTGGATATACGCGGATATATTGTCATAAAGTTCCATGAGAAACTCCACCCACGAATTTGGAGCGCGCAGGTGACACGGGCACAAAGACGAGAGCATCCGCTCTCCGAAAACGGTCGATTTCACTTCGAATAAGCTGGGTGCAGGGCGTAGTACCTGTTCAACGTTAATTATTTAATGGGAACGCGCAGCCCTTCCAACCGGACGGTATTAATACGTTCCCACGGCGGACAACCATCCGTAGAAATGATATTCCAGCGTTTCTGTTAATTCCGGTGCAAAACGTGGAAAACCCCTTGGCCCGGTGTTAACCACCCCGTTGACGCGACAAATTGTTTCCATCTGGCGTGGATTAAAAGGAATGGAAGTTTGTGTAAAAACTATAACAAACGTATCCTCCGCTTTCCGTTTCCCTTCCCAGGTGGAGCAACGTTTTTCTTTTTTCTACAAATCGAATATTTAGATAATCACAGGTATACAATAACAATTGGACATTAACAACCCTCTCTTCTCAAGGATCGAGAGTTGAAATCAAGACTTGCATTTCGTCTCTCCTTATCGAGAAAGATTCGTCTAAAATTCTTTCCTCTCGTTGGTGGTCGGCGGGATGGAAGCTCGTTTCCCCGTGGAAACACGTCGAGAGAGAAAGAGAGAAGAAGGGGGAAGACGGAGTGCGACATCGGCCCGTGGAGACGACCGTTAAAAGATACGCTGGACCCCGTCCATGCTCGTGCCCTTCTATGGGCAGGATGCGCAGACCGTGGCCACGATTTACGAGCAATAAAGTAGCAATAACGATCAGTTACATCGGTGTCGTCCGCCGGTTGCATTGTGCACGCGACAACCCCGACGGATCCTCCGCCGTTACCTTCGTCCGCTCCTCCTCTCCGCCCTTCCTCCGGGGACAATGCGCTTTTACGCCCGCTCTCCACTACAGGTGTTTACGCCCGAGTTTACGGCCCTACCAGAGAATAGGAGAATTGGACGAGTCACAAGCGGGGATCATTTTTAGTGGACTCGAGTCGAGGGATCCTTTTGGAGGGAAACTTTTGTTCTTGGAGGAACTTTTGTTCGGGGAGGGGTGGTAATAGTAATTTCCTTTCGATTGTTACGATTACGAACGGTTTAATGGAGTTGTCCATGGTTGTTGTCCGCTTTTTCATCGGGGTGAGATGTAATCGAGCTAAAAGATGAGATTATTTATTATTTTTAGAATCTTTTAATTTTCAGAAGTTAAATCTTTTATTACAATTTATCGAGTTGGAGAATTTTAGGCGGCCAGATGAGTGAGTCGAAATTTTAAAGATGATCTGAAATGATATGATTTAAATTTATATATGAAAGGATCGAATAAGAAAGTTTTTACTCTCGTGAAAATAGGAATTTTTACGATATCTTTTTAGATGATTTAAATATTTCTTATTCTCTTCCAGTCGAGTCCTTATGATTCATCATTCCCATAAATGCATTCATCATACACGATTGACATTTGGTCAAGCAGTTTCGTGACATTCTTTCGTGGGTATCAAAAGAAGCAACGTGTCTGGCGAAGATTCGCATGCTTGGTTTACGACTCCTGTCATAAAACAGTACTCAGGCAAGCCCCTTTCGCACGCGCAATAAACACGACTGTAACTAATGCAATGTTGTTTGACTAGGTTCTTTACCTATACGTGTAATTTTAACTCGTTATACTAGCTGGATAAAATTAATTTTATCATTGACAACGTGTTAACTGCGCAGATTAAAGATTAGAATTAAAGTTTATAAGACACGAACGAACAAATGAAATGTTGAAATATTTTCCTCGATACGTTTCCATTTATAATTTATATTTCTTCCTATTCGTCAACTATCGAAAACTTGACCTAATAAATAACAAAACGACGATTCATTAATTTGAATTAAAATCGAGAAATTATTGAAAAAAAATAAAAAAGGAAAGGAAAATTTTCGAGTTTGATTGTTCGATAAAAAGAAAAGATAAGATAAGATAATCCATTGGAAAACAAATTATCGAAACGATGGAAACGGTGTTAAAGTTCTAATAATCGAGGATTGTGATCCAGAGAATTGAGCGTACAAGTTTGCAATTATAAAGTTGTTACCAGAAACAGCGGAAGAAGAAGCCATCGACCAATTCTAATAAACGTTCGAGCCAGGTTATTTCCTGAAAGGATTTCATTCGGCTAATTGAGCGGATGAAATCGATAAGGGGAATTCCCTCTCCATCCGTATAAATTGGCCGAGTTTATGTTTCTTTCTTCTTGAGGGATAAAGAAGCCGGAGCCGTTAATGGTATTTGTAATTGCGCTTCGGAAAAGTCGACCGACTGCCGACTACTTGTTGCTCTCGATTATTGCGATCGATCCACGTCCGCACGGTTCGACGCACGGTGTGAAAGTATCGAATGATAACAATAACTTGTTCGTGCCGGAGGGAATTCCGCGAACCGTACAATTTCATAACATAAACTTTCTATTATGAATCCTCTCCAAGCGTGTATATATATATATAT
>NW_006263402.1:61861-69802 GCF_000469605.1 Apis dorsata
TTTTCTTTAGAGTATTTAGAAAAGATCGATCGAAAGGGGGGGACGACGACAATAATCGTACCGATAACAATAATCGATCGTCGAACAGAAGATTTCGAAAATTTTCGAACATTTTCTAGAAGGCTCTTATTTTTCGAAAGATATCGATAATCGTAAAGAAATTAATATCGACGAGTGAAAAAGACGGTTAAAAAATGATATATTTTAAGTTGAAAGATTATTCACAAATTTCGTTTCACTCGTAATTTTACGCTAAATATTTTTTCCTTTCTTTCTTTTTTTCCTTTTTTTAACTCCATATGATCGCGTTAAATCGTTGAAAATAATTCAACGATACATTTCTCGCGGCGAATTCGTAATAAAATCAGGTGACTGGAAAAAGGACGGGAAGAATAATTTTATACGGTTCGCGGATTAACCAGTTTCACGAGAGAGAAAGAGAGAGAAAATAGAGAAAAAAGGGAAAACAGAGATACTCGCGATTTTCATTATGCAAGTGCAAGTGATTCTTATTTTACTTTTAATAGAATGTTGAAACACGATAAAAGGGAGTTCGTCAATCACTAGACATATTCTTTTATTTCGTTTCTCCGATTAATCCTTTGTATCACGTTATTTAATAAAAAAAATCCTCATAAGAGCAATCCAAGGAGCATAACACTCTTTTCATTTGATAAAAAAAAGATTTTTTTCGCATTCGATCCAACGCTCTATGAATGAAAACATCCAATTATAAAAATCGAGCGATTCAATTTTTTATTTCTTTCTTTAATCCCTTTTCAAATCACCACGTTACTTTCCTTTCTTTTTTTTTCTAAAATTCTAATTTCAAGTAACCAATTTGTTAATTGTTCTAATATTACAATCATTATAAAAAAAAAAAGAAAGGAAAAACAATACGTTAAATATCTAAATCCCACGATAAATACAAATTTTCCTCGCGACAAAAATTGACCAAAAATTACTTTCACCAATTATTCAAAAAACTTAGGATTTACATTTACATGCACAAATAAAAATATATATATATATTTTTATTCGTGATAATTATGTTCAAAGCGCGCCGCTGAAAGCGAGGTTCGGACTCATAAGCACGAATCTGCTCAAAAACTCGAAAGAGAAAGAGAGAGAGTCTCATCCCTTTTACAAGCGGAGGCGAAAGGAGGGTGGGCGAGGATGAAAGGATGGACGGGAGCGGGTTAAAGCTTGCGTTTAAGAGGGGAGAGAGGCTTCCTCCCGGGGGACAGAAGTTGCATCGTATCGCAATGACGATAGCCGAAACGGTTGCGAGCAACGTCCCTCCGTCCCCGTAATGGCCCCGGCCGGAATAGTTTCAGAAAAATGGCCCCGCCGGCCGAACTTAAATAAACGCCGGGCCCGGATAAAACGATTTATTGGCGCGCCGCGAGTGGATAACGCTATCCATTTGTACGTAATTCCGGCCACGGTATCCTTCCCCTCACCCATCCTTATCCGAAATTGTTACCGGACGAAAATTCGTCGTCGTCGTCGTCCGGTGGAAACCGTTTCGAGGTAGCAGCCTGACGAATTTCAATACACGTTGTACGATTGTTGTTCTTTACGCGTGTGTTCTTTTTATATCCTCCTCGATAAGAAAGTGTTTGCCACGAAATGTTTGGATCGATTTTGGAGATTGGAAATAAATTATACGATTTTTAATAAATTAATAATTATTATAATTATTGTGCGAGTAAAGGAGGAGTAACTGTAATTAATTATTGTAATTAGAATTTTTTAAATACTAAGAATATAAATACAAAGCAAAATTTAATCACGAGTACGAGTGTCGAGATGGAAAAATAGCTGTTAATTAAAAGTGCATGTAACAGGATGGAGGCAGCAAAATCAATTCTATCCATCCTTGTGAAATCTCCCGTTTTGATACAGTTTTTGTTTTTTATCTCGACTATAAATACCGCGACTCTTCCTAGCCTAGAGAGATATCGTTCGATTCGAGTCGTAATTCTTCGTTCCTTCGCTCGTATAACGTCGAATCTATCATTGACCCGATCCAATCTGGACTCGGTGGCCGACTGATCTTTTTTTTCTTTTTTTTCTTTCTTTTATTACTACGTGTACGCGTTCCAGGGGAGAGAGGAGAGGGGAAAGGAGGTCACGAGAATCTCGACCGCCATTCAAAATTCTCCATGTTTCCTTGCTTCGAATTTCTGTATCTTTTGAAATATCGATCGAAATATCGATTAGAGGAAAATTCGTTTTTTATTTGTTTATCGGAAGGGATTTGGGAAAATTTAATGGTTCTAAAAAAAGTGAAGAAAGAAAGGTTTAAAAATGTAGGGGGAAATAATGAATTTGAGATGAAATTTCTAGAATTAAAAATACAAGCTTAAATAACAAATTTTCTTTGCTCAATATATTTTGTGCACATTTATGTAGATTTCTGAAAAGATTCTGAAAAAAATAAACATCTTTCTCAAACACCCCTAAAAACCAAATCGTTTTCCTGCACGCGATCTCGAGAGCACATCGATCATCGAGCAACCCCAAAAAAGACAATTCTCTACGATTTCCCTTTCCCTCGATTATTTCCCCACGTTACGTCTTAATTATGACGTTCGTGTCGTCGACGAATCTCGAGCAGAATCTTCGTGGAAAGAATGTGGCCGAATTAAGGAAGGGGAAGGGTAGCGAACGTGACTTAAATCCATTGCGACCCCCACGAAACTCGACGGGATCGTTTGTAACCGTCGATGGAGCAGTTACGCCACGGGGAGAACAGCCTCGAAATAGAGACAACGGGGGCCATAGGTGAGAACGAAGCCAGTTAAAGGGAGGATTGGAGGTTCTGGGACGAAATGGAAGAGAAGTGGGAACGGTCTCTCGCGAGATAAGGAGCGTTGAAGATGAAATGAAGGGAAAGGAGGGAGGGAAATAAAAGGAGAAAGATGTAACCGAGAGAATGTAACGTGGCTGGTAATAAAGGGATAAGAAGGAGAGGAAAGGAAATAAAGGGGTAAATTTTGCGAGAGAGAGAATCGTAGAAGAAGATATTTTTCCTCGTTCGTTAAATTTGTATTTTAATAATATATTATAATAATAACGAGATACGTGGATTTGATCTTTTCTAGAATTTTCTAAATGTATAAATATCACTTTGACTATACTTCGAAATTATTTTAATCTCTGAGAGAACAAAATCAATAATCGATAAAGAAAAATCAACGTAAAAAGAAACGAGTAAACGAATAGACGAGTTAAAACAAAAATAAACCAAATTTCCCTTAATCCCCTTCGCTGCACGATGACAGACGAGTAACTCGAACGACGCTCGTATCGTCGAGCGCATTATCCCTCGCGATCGTGAGCAAATCTCCCAATTCAGCCCCGCGAATGTCTTTCGCGGAATGTCCCCTCATTTGCGTCTCGCCAAGCTATCAGCTTAACGCCTCGATGAGCCTGAATCGGAATCCGAGCATCCGAAGAACGACGTCGATTCGTCGACACACGCGTCTTCCCGGAGACGAAGAAGCTAATCCGACAACGTCGTCGTTTTAAATCGTAGTTGTGTCCAGACGTGATCGACATATATATATATAAGAAAAAGATGAAACAGCTTTGTGAATATTTAAAACGAGTTACGGATCCTATTTCCGCTCGAGGATAATGGTAAATGTAACGAGGTATGAAAAGCGATAAGGCGTGTCTTTCCTGTGTCTGACTATTTTATTGATGGCGAACTAGTTGCCTTTCCTGGTGGTGGAGGGATATCTTCGTTTGATGAGCATTCGATGTTAACAGAAGAAACTCGAAATGATCGTCAAGGGAAATAGTCACTTTCGAATAATCATCATCTTTCGTTCCAATCCACCGCAATTCCATAGCAATTCAACTATCGCTCTGTAAATTTTTAAACGCGTCTACGATACGTTATCGATGTGTCATCGTCGAAACTTTCATTCACCGTCGAGAAAAATCGATCAATTTCGAAAGTAATTCGGCGTATATCGTATAATTTCCACGTGGACACGAGGTCGTACAACGCTTCCACCATCCCGGTGACATGTCGCGGGGTTACAACGTGTCCCGTGCGGCAGCACGCGTTTCCTGTTTGCTGTTAAATAAAGCCTTTAGCCTCGGCCGGACGAAACTAACGACGCGCGTTTACCGTGCAAATACCGCTGCCATTAGTTCTGCGCGGATAGAAGGGGATATTAGCAAGTTAAGGGATAAATTTATACGATCGTGCTGCATCATTGCCATCCACTTTCGTTAATTAGCTCATCCCTCTCGTCCTTCTGTGTCCGTGATTTGCTCTTTTTCTTTTTATTCATCCACGTTGATTTGGATCAGGCTTTGTGTGTTTTTCGCTCGGCTCGCGTTTAACTCTCGATACGAACGTTGTCGAATAATGTTTGACCGATTCGTGTCGATAAAATATAGGTTACGATCCCTCCCCCTCTCTCCTCTCTCGTGGAGCTTGTTAATCGGTCGCTTTGACTTCTTTATTGATCTCGGGGTATTAACGGTGGATGGAAATTGATTCGAATTGGCCAGCAGTGTAAAGGGGATTAGATTTTGTTGTTATAACGGACAGTGGCTGTGATTTATCGATGTTGGCTTTTCAAGTTAAGGACTTTCGATTTTGGACATGATTCGTGTAGTTTCGTTTTATTGGATGGAGGTATTTTTAATTGTGCACGGAAAGAGTTAAGTTAATGATATTATATAACGATATTAAAATAAAAATATTGTATTTCGAGAGATTAGGTGATTGAATTTTAAAGTGTTATGTATGAAAATATATTTTGTTTAAATAAAAGGTTTATATCTTTTAAAATTCATTTATAAATTTATGATGGAAATTATTTAAAGTGTTTAAAGTAACATTATATTTAGTCGTATAGTAGACAATGTTCATTTATAAGAGAAAGGCTACCAACAAGCAGTCGTGGCCGAGTGGTTAAGGCGTCTGACTAGAAATCAGATTCCCTCTGGGAGCGTAGGTTCGAGTCCTACCGACTGCGACAAAGAGTTGTTTGAAAATATATTTTGTTTAAATAAAAGGTTTATATCTTTTACAATTCATTTATAAATTTATGATGGAAATTATTTAAAGTGGTTAAAGTAACATTATATTTAGTCGGATAGGAGACGATGTTCATTTATAAGAGAAAGGCTACCAACAAGCAGTCGTGGCCGAGTGGTTAAGGCGTCTGACTAGAAATCAGATTCCCTCTGGGAGCGTAGGTTCGAGTCCTACCGACTGCGAAAACGAGTTGTTTGAAAATATATTTTGTTTTTTATTTAAAAATAATTTTTTCTACACTTTATTTTTCATATTTTACTTTTAACATGTAACGTTTTTATTTAGTAACAAAATATATTATTATATATTTCTTAATAACAATTGTGGTTATTCACAAAACTTTTTTTCTAAAAAAATAAATAATATTTGAACAATCTATAATAATAATATCATTATTACTCAAATAATATTTGAATAATAAGGATATTTTTAATATTTGTAATAATTTACAAATGCTTTAAATCGAGAATATAAAAGTTATCAATTGTTTTTAGAAATAAAAACATAATTTTTTTTATGCAACAAGAAATTTTTGTTTGATATTTCAATAACCAAAACCACTCAGAAAGCATCCTTCCCATCCCCCTTGCACTGAGTACAAAGAGTGAACGATCATCGATGACTGAGAAGCTGAAACAAAAGTCAACTTCTCGAGTCTTCCTCACGCTCAGGGAAAGATGCTATCCCTCCTCATCGTGGCTGCATCAACTCTACGTTAGGGCAGAGCTTTGAGAAGATCTACTACAGAAATGATCCTGTGAAGTACGATCTTGATTTACACAGCCACAATGATACAATATATAGCCAATTCTGTACTTTCCCTACTGCGAGAACTCGTTTAACGACCTGGCCCTCTATGAGAAAAAACTTGAAGTACTTGAAGAAAAAATTATGATACTCATATCACGTGTTATCTACTTATGAAGTTATATAATTAAATAAACATTTTTGTTGAAATATTTTAAATAAGAATCACAGAAAATTTGGTATATTTTTATTCCTTATTTTATATGACCACTCATAAATATTTTGCCACCTTATAAAAAGTGTTATTTTTATTAATATAAAATTTAGATGAAATTGAAATAAAAATTATTAATACAATTTAATAAAATCGTATGAATAATTATCACAAAATTTCAAAATATCTATCAAATTTAATAAACTTTTAAACGTTTCTCGACTATACTTTATTTAAGGAATAAATTATATCAATTTTCGAAATTAAAGAAGTTGCAACAATATTAATAATTTCCTTTCTTCAAATTCTCAAGTTCAGAAATATCGATCGCGAAGCACGCAATAACTCCAAACTCTTAACTGCAAAGACAAGAATAAAAAAAAAAAAAAAAATCAAGTGTAAAAAGTTTCAGGAACACTGCACAACGTTTTAATTAAAAGATTGAATCTGCGCGATCGGCCACGATCCAACGATTAATTAACAATTGCCCGTTCTCGTTCCCCGTAGTAGTTGGGAAAAAATTTACATGGAAAAGTTGCCATTTTCATCATCGATGTAATACATTCTCGAAAGTTCAACGCACGGTTACTTCCGTTGTGCTCCACGTACGCCAAACGAAATTGGAATAAACAATTCATCAGACGTTCCGACACGATGGAATTTGTTAAAACTTCGAGAGGAGAATTTCATTGGATGCGTGGATAATGAAATTCTCGTTCTGATTGAGATTCGATTACCTCCACGTTACTTTTGACGTGGATACTGTGTTTTGGAAAACGAGTTTAATCGTGATGGATGGCATAAATACTCGTGTTGCGTTCGAGTTTATCGGTTGTGATAAAAGATAATTAATTTCGCGAAATTTCATCTCCATGGAAAACAGATTTTCGATAATTTCGATTTAATTCTGTTTGCAATTTACATCTTTTAAAATGGACAAAATTATCGTCGAGTTTCTTATCTAACATCTCTCTATCTTCTAACAATCACCGATCAATTAGTATATTTTATTCGATTTTTTGAAAGCTTATCAAATGATAAAGAAATATCGATGATTAATCGTTAATCGATTTGTTTCTTAACTTAACTTAATTCGAATCAAAAAATTTTATCAATCTTTTATCAAACTCCTAATCCTTTCTTTATCTAATGAAATTAACTTTTGAATCCCTAACTTTAAAATTTTTCTAAACCATTACTTTAAAAATCTCTGGTTTAGAAAATCGTACAGAACATTACAGAAAAGTTAAAAATAGCTATCCACGAGTTCCTCGACGAATTCTCTTCCTCTCTCTCTCTCTCAAAAAAAAATCTACTCCGTTCCACTTTTCACGATGCAACAATGCAATATCCGGTCACGGTGGTCCGGATATTTCTTCTCGCCGCCATTTGCATGACACAACGTCGAATTAGCCGAACACCATCGGTGAACGTCACGTTGCTAGTTCGGCGTCGAAAAACGCGGGTGGACGCGTGGGCGTCGCTGAGTAACCCGCGCACAGTGGGTGGACACGTGTGTTCCTTGTTTGCCGCGTGGAACGGGCCGCAGCAAAGCGTCAAGACACCGGTAAACAATGCGAGCATACGTTACATCGGCCATTGTGCGTGCACCACCCTCGGCTCTCCCTTGTCTTTTGGCCGCAGCCTTCTTTTTCTTCTTACTTTTCCACTGTTCTTTGTTAAGATGCAACTCGCCTCGCACCTTTTCTCGGTAATTTTCGGTGTATTTTTCACAGATGTAGCACGGTTTTCTTATCATCTTCAAGTAGGTGGATAGCGGTTGAATGCAATCTCGATAAGAATGTATAATTTTATTTTCATTCTCTTTCTCCATTCAAATTCTTCAACTCGGATTGCCATTGTATTTGCTACATCCGTCGATTGATGATTTTTTTTTTTTTTTTTTTTTTTT
>NW_006263402.1:70082-76174 GCF_000469605.1 Apis dorsata
AATAACTCAATAACAATATTTAGTGTTTGGTTACATCGAGACGTTGATCAATTGGCGATCGCGTCAATTATATTCCATTGGATGTTATGTTAATTATTCCAAGCCAATTAAATCGGACCAATTTATTGGTCATTAATTGGTAATTAATCGACGTTTTGGCTATGCATTAGTAGAGCTGATTGCAATTTGAAAATTCAGTCAATAAAAGAAAAAGATTTGCTTTATAAATGAATTCCGTTAAAATTAACTATCGGTGAGAAATTTCAGACATCATAGGAAATCAATTCGTTGTTCTCAAATTGGAAGGATATTTTAATATTTACGTTCGAAGAGCGAAGAATGAAAAAGATAGAGAAAAATGGAAGAACGGATAGGAAACTTAATCTCTTGAATTTTTTTTCTTTCTTAATATTAGGGACGATATTATTAATATATCTCTTTTTTAAATTATCCTTTCACTTTTCTTTTAATTCTATTCACAACCAATATAACATTTCTTTCTCTGGTATCGTTTTAAGAATTAACAACAAGATGTTTGTCGAATCTTTTCTCACGTTTGCCTTTCCATCCTATTCCAGATTCCTGATCCTTCTCTGTTGTTCCATTTTTCTTCACATGTATGTATTTTCCACATAAACACATCAATTATCGAACGAAAGTTTATTCGAAGAAATTAGACGAGAAATCAAAGTTAAACATTCTTGCAGGAAAACTATTTCAAGAAAATTATTTCTCCTTTTTTCTTCTTGTCCCGTTCAGTTTCTTATAGTATATACCCAACCCTTGCACCTTGCGCGTGGTTTTATATGTTTTCTCTGCTTTGCAACTAATTGGAAGGATGCTGGAAAGTTCTGGCCGGCGCGGCGCAAGTTCGCAGCTTCCACGGCAAGAAGTGTCCCGGCATTAATTAAAGAACTTTCTGCCAACCCGAGTGTACCGATGTTTCAGTTTAAAAATTTCCAACGCTCCTTCCACCCTCTCCTCCATTTATTTCGCTCGAATAATTATTTATTGCCGTACCAAAAATTAACCAGTCATCGTTTCCATTCCTCCCCTACTTTCTTCTTCCTTCCTTTTCTTTTTTTTTTATCCCAACAAATTTTCCAAACTATTCGACTAATTAATTAATTTCCTTTACAAACCCCTCAAAACTTTCGATCGATACTCATATATAGTTCAAAACCTTTACAACTTTACCTCTACAACATTCGAGTCCATCACTGATCACGACCCATATATCCCAGAAACGAATAATATCCTTCATCACGTTAGATTTACTCGACTAATAATTAATCAATTGAATATTGGTGGAAACAAAAATTTCACACCGATTAAATTACACGGATTCCCTATTCCCCTCGTTTTTAAATTTCAAATAATAAAACGCTACACCTCCCCTACACCAGATTTATCGTGTCGACGTCGACACGACGGGGTCGATATGGAACGCAACAAGTGCATCGACGCGGTCAAAAGATTTCGGGGGCGGCCTCAATTACCCGTACCCGTTAACGAGCCCGGTGCACGCGAGTTCACCGTCTCCTCTCTCTCTCCTCCCCCATCGAGGGAAGGGAGGATTAATTAAAAAACCACGCACCACAGCATTATCCTATTGACGGTTGTTTCAGTTTCATTACATTACGGGTCGGGGAAGGTGAAACCACGCATCGAGGAGGAGATTGTATCGCGGATGATTTACCAACTTTTTGCGCGAAGATAATGGGCCCCGGGCCGGGACGCGCCAATTTCTCTTTCCACGATGTAAAGGGAACGATATAGAAAGAGAGGGGAGGGGGCGAGTGATGCGCGCACTCGGTAATCTCGTTTTTATCGCTCCCTCTCCCGCAAAATCCTCCAATTAGCGCGCATAACATTACCGTAATTACAGTACCTACCTACGAGGGAACCGCGGCATCATCGTATCGATAGGGTTAATACGTTCAAGGCCCATCCTTTCTTCCCCTTCTTCGTCCGTCCAAATTGTGCTTCCACGCCTTCTTTCTCTCTCTCTCTTTCTCTCTTTCGATCTTAGTCTTCGGCCTCGTGTAGCAATAGGATTAGAAGATTCGGTCTACATCGATTTATGATTCGCGGATATTCTTCGTCNNCGCCAAATTATACTTCCACGTCTTCTCTCTTTCTCTCTTTCGATCTTAGTCTTGGACCTCGTATAGGAATACGATTAGAAGATTTTTATAATATAATTTCAGGATATTTTTCGTCCGTCAAATTGTGCTTCCATGCCTCTTCTCTCTCTCTCTTTCTCTCTTTCGATCTTAGGCTTCGGCCTCGTGTAGCAGTAGGATTAGAAGATTCGGTCTACATCGATTTATGATTCGCGGATATTCTTCGTCTGCCAAATTGTGCTTCCACGGCTCCTCTCTTTCTCTCTTTCGATCTTAGTCTTGGACCTCGTATAGGAATACGATTAGAAGATTTTTATAATATAATTTAAGGATATTTTTCGTCTGTCAAATTGTGCTTCCATGCCTCTTCTCTCTCTCTCTTTCTCTCTTTCGATCTTAGTCTTCGGCCTCGTGTAGCAGTAGGATTAGAAGATTCGGTCTACATCGATTTATGATTCGCGGATATTCTTCGTCTGCCAAATTGTGCTTCCACGTCTCCTCTCTTGCTCTCTTTCGATCTTAGTCTTGGACCTCGTATAGGAATACGATTAGAAGATTTTTATAATATAATTTAAGGATATTTTTCGTCCGTCAAATTGTGCTTCCACGCCTCTTCTCTCTCTCTTTCTCTCTTTCGATTTTAGTCTTGGACCTCGTATAAGAGTAGGATTAGAAGATTCGGCTTCTCATCGATTTATGATTCGCGGATATTCTTCGTCCGCGAAATTGTGCTTTCACGCCTCCTCTCTCTCTCTTTCTCTTTTTCGATCTTAGTCTTGGGTCTCGTGTAGAAATAGAATTAGAAGATTGGGTCTACATTGATTTATGATTCGCGGATATTCTTCGTCCGCCAAATTGTGATTTCACGCCTTCTCTCTCTTTTTCTCTCTCTCTCTCTTGATCTTAATTTTTGGCCTCTTATTATCGATTTATGATTCACGGATATTCTTCGTCCGCCAAATTGTGCTTCCACGTCTCCTCTCTCTCTCTTTCTCTCTTTCTATCTTAGTCTTGGGCCTCATGTGGGACTACAACAATTAGAAGATTCGGCCTCTTACTTCGATTTACGATTCGTGGATAGAATTGTTTCTAAAGAGTGTAAGAGAGGTTAGGGATCGAGGAATAGAGTGATCTTTAAGATTTCAACGATATATCCTTGTATTATACGCGAATTAAAAATGATCGTCGAAAGGTAAGTTTGGAGGTGAATGCGTACGCGTATCTCTAAATGGTGGACGAGTCTCACGGATCTTAATGCTCGAGTCTAGTCCCTAGAGGGACGCCGAGGGGTAATAAATCCAAAGTGCATTAGCAAACTTGGTAAAGAATACGAGGAGCGTTGAACACTCGCTCGCTTGTAACAAGCCATACAATAGCTCCCCAACGTGGAAACTGGAAGCCAGAACCCCGTATCGTTTCGGAGTGACAACCGGCTTAAGATGTAATAAGACTGCGATAACAAGCGGTGTTCCCGCACGTCGTGCACAACGTCTTGCTTGACAACACGGTTTTCAGTCATTCCTCTGGAATGGATAACGGTCCATGGATTTGGATTAATCCCTCGCCTACTGCTGCACGCACGCACGCACGCACGTATGCAAAATCTTCGAATAACGCCTCTCATATATTTAATCGAAACGTCTTTTCAATCCAAGGCGATCGATCGCTTCCATCCTCCATTGTGTATTCGTCGTACAAGTGTTTGATAAGTTCTTAAACTTGTTTATTTAATTTTCCTTCCGTTGTTATTTGTTGCGCACACTTTTCACTCCTCGATAAGAATCGAAGATTCAAATACGAAATGAATTTAAATTTTAATTAAGAATTAATAAAAAAGAAGAAACATGAAAATTTATAATATAAAGTTTAAATGTAAATCTAGAAAATTTTCTACGATTAAAAAAAAAAAAGAAATAACGCTAAGAGTTTTGCACAACTCGTGTTCAAAGAGGGGGAAGTCACGGGGGTGGTAACATCATTGTAAACGAAAACTTTCCACGCGATGTAATTAACCGGGCAAAGTGTGCCTTTGAACGAGTTTCTAAGGGTTGGTTTACAACCGGTCCGAGTCCACGTGTTCCGTATGTCAGAGGTTGGAAAGAGGCCGCACATAAATTCGGTCTCAGTGGCGCAGATGCGAGTCCTCCGTGGTGGTTTGGCCCGCGACCAACGCTGATCGCGTTACAAAGTAGCCTTGGCCGTACGATCTCGTCTTCTCGAGGATTTCATTATTTTTCAATGTGCGAACGAAAGATTTTTAAAAGATCGATCTCTTTCTCATTCTTTTTTTCTTTCTTTCTTTCTTTTTTATTCCTTTTCGTCCCCCGAATTTAATCATATTTCGAGGTTTCTTTTTAAGGTATAATTCCATTTGATTTCTTAAACTATTCGTTTCGAATTTTTAGCGAAGAAATAATTATATAAAGAGAAAGGTAAATTGAATCGAGTAACAAATAATTTTCATTGATACTATTGTTATCATAGAAAGCAGGCAACGCAAGCGGGTTTAACGCAATTCTGCTAAAAACCCACCCCTTGAAATTGTTACCCAAAATTCCCAAAATTATTAAATTTTTCAATCTCGACAATTTCTCTCTAATAAAATATTAAATCAAACTCTTTCTTTCTTTTCCCTACGAATAAGAGAACAAGTAGAAAGATAAGGAGATAAGCAGCTTTTTAACTCATCCACACAACTAACGAAAACAACGAGCGTGTTATTTATTATCGGCCGCTAAAAATATCTGACGAGCGTGCAACCCTCTCTCAACCCTGTCTCCTTTTCACTTAAGTAGAACGCCATCGACATGAATAATCACGAGGGTATAAGTATTCGCGAAAGTTCAATTTCCTGTCACGCCGGGCCATTGTGATTTATCGTTTGACGCCTGTACACACGCGTGGACATTATTTACCGCCCTCTCCGTATTCGCGCCCCCTCGATGATCTCGCGCATTCGTGGAAACGCGCTCTCTTCTCAACTTGTGCTCAAGAAATAACACAACAGGCACTTTGAACATTTGTTACATTCGTGAGAATAACTCGAAGCGATGAGACTAACGTTCTCTCCATTTCTTTCCATCGAATATCAAAGATTTAAGTATAAGAGTAAGTATAAGATATTTTCGAGATGGAAAATAAAAAAGTCTTTCGACGATCAATGAAAATTTTTTGAAACATAAGAAACCCAATCTTCCGAAAGCTTAAAAAACTGCAATAAAATCCTTTCCTTGAGATTAACGTTACAATTTTTGACAATAAGATCTACTGTAAACTATCAATTTTCCATTTAAAAATTAGATCTTAGAACAACTTTCAAACCATTCACTTGGAAGAAAGTCTTAATTACCAAAAATCATTCTCAAAAAAGGGGAAAAAACTTCTCCAATCAACCTCCAATACACCTTCCCAAATCTCGAAAAAAATCCAGCGAGGAGGAATTCAGATCGATCACCAAGGGGCGGCAAGTGAATCGAAAAAGGAAAGCGAGGGGCGCGGCAATAAATATCGGGTCTGGATGGTTTCGGAGAGGCCGTCGAAAAGGCAATCTCGTTGCTTCCTCTCCAGTTTCGCGATGCCATCTTTGCGTACTGGACTCGTGGTTACGCGCGTCCAACCATCCTCCGCCAACAAAGGGGGGAGAAGGAACGATGAAAGAGCGGAAAGAGAGAGAGAGAGAGAGAGAGAGAGAAAGGGGGGACCGGTCGTTCCACGGTTTTATCTAGTATCAAGAAGCGCCATCGACCGCCGCCAGGCAACCGTTGCACGATCCCATCGCGCATTAAAAGCAAAAATAAAATTATTGGAAAGCGGCGGAATTCGGCGTCGACCGGCTGCCCGTTCGGTGGTTCCAGCCGGTAGATGTAAACGGCCACGTTCATCAACCAGCTCTGCCTTCTCTCTCTCTCTCTCTCTCTCTCTCTCTCTCTCTCTTTCTCTCTTTCCTCGCCCTTTCGTCTCCTTACC
>NW_006263402.1:76366-80377 GCF_000469605.1 Apis dorsata
CCGCCTTCTGATAGCATTATGCGAAACCCTGAAACCCCTCGACGTGCCACGCTGGTTTTATGGGCGAGGGGAATGCGTGTGTTTCGCGTGAAGTGAGAAAGGTTTGATCGAGGGGTGGGATAATTTCTTTTTCCTTTTCTTTTTCTGAATTATTACACTCTCGAATACCACGTTGTGTCTTTGTGCAAGGGGATCTTTTTCATCAAATTCGTTTCATAATTCGAAATCTCTAACTCTCTTTGTTTCACAAAGAGATTAAATCGTGGATTAAATTAAACGAGTTAAAAAATTAAATCTGCGGTGGAACGAAATCTCGATCGATCTTCATCACGAGAATATTCTTGCTCCTCGATTTCCTCGATAATAAAGAGGAAGAAAAAGAAAGAAGAAGAAGAAGAAGAAGAAGAAGAAGAAAACAACCTGGAGAGCATCATCGGATCGGATCAAAAGGTTGACGCGAGCAACAAGGTACTTATGCGCTCTCGATCATCGTTCAACGTGTACCCGAGCGCAATCCAATCGATCAGTTTTATCACCAAAATTCCCGCCACGATGGCTGCCGACTCTCGTCCAAAGAGACGAACAGGAGATGATACCACCACCGACATCCGCCTCGCGCCCGTATCCCAACGCCTGTTAGGGAAGCAAACGTTTTATCGGGGGGCCCCCGGTTCGCTCGATCGGCAACATCGGCATTCCGCGCGCGGCCCAAAGATTTCGAGGAAGCGCGAGTTTCGAGGAAGAGGCGCGCGAGCGCCCGATTAGCTCGCCAGCCTTTCAGCAATGCGGTTTTATCTGCGTAACGATATCTCAGGAGGCGGGGGGTGGGGCGATTGGCCATCGAAGGGTGGTATACAGGGTGGCCAGATATATACGTGGTTACGTGGGGGGCAGAGATTTCAAGAATCGAAGAACGAACAATTCGATTGATTGAATTTCACCTTTACGAAAACCGAATTGTACGGAAAAAATTTGCATAAAATTCGCACAGCCTTCTTCTTCCGCTTTGAAAAAAAATATATATCTTTTTCAAGTAGTTCAAACACACGCATATCATATTTTAAAATAATAAAACGTCTGTTATTCCGTGATTATTCCGTGCTTCTTGTATTATTTTCGCTCGTACGATAAATTGCGAGCCACCCTGTATATACGTCCCCCTCGTTGAATCTCGATACGGATTACAGCTACAGTTGGTAGGTGAGACCTCGGGCTGTTCTTACAACCGTCGCCCTCCCCCGCATTCCCGGCGTGAGTAAATAATTCCCAGCGCCACGAAGAAAACGTGGCTCCATTATGGTAAAGCTACGCTAAGGGGACGTATACACACATACACGTACACGCATACACGATCTTCCCCTTTCAGGAAGGAGTCGATACTTTGAAGAACGTTGGTCGTCGTATGCACTGTAGTAGGGGGAGATTCCACTTTTGGTCGATTTGCATTTGTTCCATTTGCGAGTTTTGGTGTCGAGTGCGTTCTGGTTTCGAGATTGCGTGGTTGAACAAGAGTTGGGGGAGAGGGGGGAAGAGAGATGCGGTTCCTCGCGTTTAGAGAAGAGAAATTAAGTGGAAGTGATTGTTGGCGAATTTGAACGTTGGAATCAGTGTTATAATATGATCGAAGAGAAGGATTTATTAATTTTCTGAAAGTGACAGAAATGACGAAGGTATAAGAAATTTAAGAAATTTATAAGAGGTTATAAATTTTTATAAGAAGAAATGGGTAGGTAAATGGTGGATATATATTTTATGGATGGAGAATGAGACGAAATTCAATCGACTTGTTTTTTTATACCTCCCTATAGAAAAAAGAAAAATTGCCTCGCGTTTGTTTATAGTCGTACGAAACTTTTTTTGCGGATTGAATATTTTATGATGGGCTGGAAACATTCAAAAGAGAGACGCCAGTTCCATTTCGACTGCCGTACGAGTGCAGATACAGCGTTGTGACAGAGGTATGTCGTGACAGAAATTGAACAGAAATCGTCCGAAGAAATCGTGCTCCGATTTTTTAAATTTTCATCGTATTTAATATTCAGTTCAAAATTCACGAAATTACAGTTTAAAAGACACGCAAAAATTACACGTCGTGTGAATATTGGAATGGGACGATGCAAAGATCGAAGGAGAGAAGAAATTAAAAAAAGAGAAAGAAACTAAAAAAAAAAAGAAAGTTTCGCGTTTCAATTTGCGCTCGAAATATCTTTCCACTTCATCAGGCGTGTTAACGAAAAATTCCATTTCATGTGAAATAGATGCACGTCTATAGATATTTCGAGGAACCTTCCTCTCAAAAAAAAAAAAAAGACGCGTATAAAGGGAAAGAGACCCTTCGTTCTGGGAAAGAGTCATCATAGATGGTGCAGAGAGGGGTCGAAGGCCGAGGTGCTTTCTTTACAAAACATCAAAAGTATCCGTGGAAGCACAATTCCTTCCGTGTTACAAAGGGCAAGCCGTTCAAAGGGCTAATTGAAGTTGAACTTGAAGGGGTTAAAGTGGATGCAACGAGGGCGTGGGTTCTGAAAGGTCTTATGAGCAACTTGAGAAACTATGCTCAACCGATACTTGAAGATATTAAAATCGGACGAGAATTAATTCCTCTTCCTCGGGTGCAATTAATTGCATTCTAAGTTAGAAAGGTCTACTTGAAAATTTCATAATAATAACTGAGAAAGCTCAGAAGACAAGAGATTGTTTATATATACGAAAAATAACAAGTACCATTAACTAACGATTCCATTAATTTACAATTTCTCTCAACAACGTGTGTGCAACGATATTCACGCTTCTTTAAATGAATTTAATTAAAAAATTTAATCATTCTATCTCTCAAAGACTCGTATAAACACAAGGATACACGAAGAACAAAAACCTAACTACCTTTTTCCACCTAGTTCCGTTTTAATTCTTGGATAATCCAAATTCGAAACAAAGATTATAATTTAAAATTCCTAAAACCATCGAAGATCAGAACATTAAAATTCAAACTTAACGCTACAACGTGATATTCGAACGACCATCACAATGATTTTTCCTCGATTCAATTTCCTCTCTGCACACAGAGCGGTAAGCTTCCTAGCCTCGTCTAGGTCTATCTTCGTTTCTGGGGCGGCGATAATCTCGTGCTAACTTTTTCCAGGAACACTTTTAAGGGGTGTTGTTGCGCGCCCAACACCCCTTAAGGCATCCAGTAAGTTCACCTCTTCGGTTATCTCGCGCACGGTGTACGATATCGCGTGTCGCCGCGAGGAGGAGGAAAAGGGGGAGGGGAGGAACCGCGAGGATACCTTTTTTAAGAAGGATCTCAACTCGAGAAGAGTGAAAAGGCCGTCACCAGATAGCGGCCGTTGCCTCTTTGTCACCTGGAGGCTTCGTGATCGTTCCGTTCACGATATTATTTCGCAAGGGATTCATCGTTGCCAAGAGCCTCGTTATCGCACGATCCGAACAATTAGACTTGTAATATTTCTCAACGTTGCTAAGAGCCACCCATTTCAACGTTATTCGTTTGTTTTTTTTCTTTTTAGGAAAAATTACAATTACTTTTATCCTTTTTATACTTGATTTTTGATATAGATTGTTATCCTGTTTTTTTTTCTAGAAAATTTTATGTTATATATTATAATATTAGTATTTGTTTGAAAGGATACTTTATATTTATAACTCAATTTATAAACGATTCATATATCAACTCTATACAAAAGAACAGTAATTTGTTTTTACAACATGTTGCATTAATCTTTGGAAATATGCTATAAATCTAGTATATAAAAAAAAAAGGAAAAAGAAAAAAAAACAAGAAAGAATAATTGTCCAAATACAAATCGTCGTTACAAAAATCCATCTCCGGACACAAACAAGTCCCTTTTATACACATCAAATATTTACAAAAGAGAGAAAGAAAAATATCAAATATATACATCCATACTACGTAAATACAAATATCGTACGAACAAATATTTCAAGCGCCACTTTCAGTAGAAAAAAAAAAAAAAAAAAAAAAAAAAA
>NW_006263402.1:80692-83702 GCF_000469605.1 Apis dorsata
ATACACGTCTTCTTCCCCTTCTTCGTTCAATTATACATCCTTCCCCAATTTGAACCACGGATTTCAAAATCGTCTCGCGAGATCCAAAAATTCCCTCGGCTTCCGATCGTCCCAATCGAATTACACCCAATCGAATTATGCCCGGTCGACGCCTAATCAAATTACCAAACGTAAAATAGCCATAGAGCCGTCCGTCGTCAACTTTAATTTCGTTTGTCGTCCCGCCTAAGATCCAATTTAACAAGAAAAGGGACGACAAAAGCCGGACGAATTCGTGAAACGGAGGACGACGCTCCAGCCGAGGCGACATCTCCGCCGTTTCAACGACCCATCGTGCGTCCAAGGGTGGAAGATTAATATTTTAACTCGGGCAGGATAATATCCGAGCTAAGATGGAGTTAAGTTACTCTCGTTTCCAATGAATCGGAACGAGATGGATGGAAATGGAACGATAAATCGGGGCAAATCGCCGTCAGAGATATGCAGGGGGGATGGAGGGAGAGGGAAATGCAAGCCGAGGTTGAAGAACCCTCGAGGATGAAGATATTTTTAACTCTTTGGGAATTTCGAACGTTATGTACGAACTTCAAAGGAACGTGGTACCCATCCCCTTCATCCCTTTATTCCTTCGTTCTTAGGAGGAGGGGCGGCCAAGGAACTACCACTTTGTTCATCGAGAAAAGTTTCTGGGTATTATTTATCCAGAGCTGGTTCAATTTAGAAATACAAATTTACAGAGACTGCGTGGCTCTCTGATTGAGCCGAGCGAGTCCCTCGCGAGTTGCACGCGAATTTCATTTGAGATTCTTTTTCGTGTTTTTTTTTTTTATTGTCTATGCTTCCATTTCGGTGAATGGTAAGGGAGGTAATTTGCTGGAGATGTATTAGAAATTTTTGCGCGGAGTTTCGTTCGATAGATAATTTTTCGATTTGAAAAGTTGGAATTAAATCTTCTGTCTTATGTGTATATTAATTTAGATTTAATAATACTTTAGTTTACATAGAATTTTTCTATGTAAATTATAATATAAATATAAAATAAAATTAAACTTTTTGCATTTGGATTGTTCTCAAAGACGTTATTCTCCAATCTCTCTAAATTTCTTCATCAACTTTGATTATTTGATGTGTTCTCACAATCCCTCATCTTCAATAATATTTATTCAAATTCAAGAAAAAGAACCCTTCAATCAATTCTCTTATTGATAACTTGGACAGATTGATTTCATCCCTTAGAAGGAATCCTCCTATATAAGAAAATTGCCATCACGCGTGATTTATTTAAATTAAACGAATTCCTCTATGAAATAGCTCGTTCGAATATTCCTCTACTCATAAACTTCATACTTAGAAGGAATTAATCCCATGGTAATGCAATAACCGTGTAACATCCGACAGGAAATTTTTCTTAATCCGTCCAACCGCATTTCCAATTCATATTTTTAAAACCTCTTCAGAGAAGGTGATATGCACGCTCGTACGTTACCACCTCGCCGCATTATTCCCTCGTTAATGAACCAACGACGGTTTAACGACACCCCATAAATTAATGCGCCCGCACGTAACGCCTCGACAATCCTATTGCAAAACGTTTTCATCCCTTAACTGCGGACGTTTCTAGAATCTCCCCTCGATTCTATCCTCTCTGGGATCGTAAGAAGGTAAATTGACCGTCGTTGTGCATGAAGAGATCGTTTCGGAATTTAAACCGTTTAACGGCTTATTTCACGCTACGTATTTATCAGGGAGAGAGTTAATTATCAAATGATAGATCGAAACACTGGAATTCATTCTTTTCCTCCATTCGAGTATAAATCACGTATTAACTCGTTGCTGTCGTAGATTGATCGCATATATAGTCAAATACATTCGTGAATTCCTTTTAGAAGCTTCGTCTTTGCACGTGGTTATCGAGCAAGATCTTATCTTATCTCTTCAGAAATCGTATAAAAATAAATAATTACGAGTTCTCCAAACATGGAATCTTTGTAAATACAGGCCTACGAATCCCGGATTCGCGATGTATTTGTAGTCAAGTCATTCGATTCCCCGACATATTTATTCGTGTGGGTGGCGTGTGGGTACCGGTATGTAAATGCGAGTTACACGGCCACCTGAGCCTGGTCACGCGTCAGACCATTACCGTTTCTTGCGCTGGACGAAATCAGAAAGTGGTTGCCAAGCCGCATCGATCCCTCGGAAAGTCGAGCTTGCTGCGGTCGTATTTTTCGCGCGACAATTGGCATTATCGAATTCGTGTCCCCCTCTTGTAATGGAATCAATCCACGAGTTGTCGAGAAACGTGCCTCGGTTGTACGTCCTCTTCCAATATCAAGATGGAATTTCTTATTCCCACTATTTCGTACGAAGCTCAAAACTCTTGGAATCGATCAAAAATAAAACAAAAATAGGGGAAAATCACGAATCTTGGTCCAAAATAAAACAATAATAGAATAAAATCACGAATCTTGGTCCAAAATAAAACAAAAATAGAAGAAAATCACGAATCTCGATCCAAAATAAAACAAAAATAGAAGAAAATCATGAATCTCGGTCCAAAATAAAACAAGAATAGAACAAAATCACGAATCTCGGTCCAGAATAAAACAAGAATAGAACAAAATCACGAATCTCGGTCCAGAATAAAACAAGAATAGAACAAAATCACGAATCTCGGTCCAAAATAAAACAATAAGAGAATAAAATCACGAATCTCGGTCCAAAATAAAACAAAAATAGAAGAAAATCACGAATCTTGGTCCAAAATAAAACAAAAATAGGAGAAAATCACGAATCTCGATCCAAAATAAAACAAAAATAGAAGAAAATCATGAATCTCGGTCCAAAATAAAACAATAATAGAATAAAATCACGAATCTCGGTCCAAAATAAAACAAAAATAGAACAAAATCACGAATCTCGGTCCAAAATAAAACAAGAATAGAACAAAATCACGAATCTCGGTCCAAAATAAAACAAAAATAGAAGAAAATCACGAATCTCGGTCCAA
>NW_006263402.1:83757-85731 GCF_000469605.1 Apis dorsata
GATTGAAACTATTCTACTCCCAGTTGAAGCAGAATTTAGAAACTCGCCATACTACCGCCGACTTATCATCAAATTAACCGCAGACGTAATCCTCACCGAAACGATACCACCACTTAATCTAATCCCCTAAGGCTAAGCGTAGGAGTCGATCGAGAGAGATAGAGGGATCGTTGCACGTTAATCCACGAGCCTTCACCTAATAATCCACGGCGCCTTCCAGGTCACTCCAGAAGCTAGGCCAAAGCTTCATCCTCCCTCGACCTCCCACCCACGGTCAAAGGGCAATTAGCGGCCACGCTCGTCTCATCTGGAGACGCGCAGCCTCGGTCCGACTTGGATATTTCATCTTAATCACGGCGGTCATCAACATCGTCCAGCCCGGTGTGGTTCACGAGGCTAATCGCTCGACAGATCGGCGACGTTCTATGAATTTTAACCAGGCCAACACGCCTCTTTCTATTATATCGGCCCCATCGTTTAATACCGTTACCGGAGAGCGGAATGAACTCGTCCGATACGCGGAACACGGACAACAACCGAGTCCTGGTGGCGGTGTCCAGATGAGATTTACAATCAATACGGTAAACGCCGCCGCTGTAATGTATTCTGAGAACCGGTTCTCCTCGTGTTACGTCTCGTGTATATATATATATATGTGTGTATACACATATACCATAACGCCATGGGTGATAATACGGGGTATAAACGTACCCCTAATAGCTTTCAATTACCTGCAAACTGTCCACTTTTCCTATGACTTACGAGCGGCCAGCTTTTCTCATAGTAGGTAGAAAGGAGATCTGTCGAAGGAGTAGAGAAGGTACGAAATATTTGTTTGTATTTGTTGCCACGAGAACACTTGTTTAAATCGATATGGCTAGATTTCTTGGAGGGGGTTTTGCCGATCGTTCGTTGGTGATGTTGTGGAGAGATAGGTGGACACAGTTTCGGAATTTTCGTGGGCGGGTGGTGAAAGGTGGATCGAATTGAGATATGGCTTGTTATGGAGGAGTGATACGGTGAGGTTTGTCGTTGAATTGATCGAGAGGTTTAGATAACTCGGACGTTACTTTTTTTTTTTTCATCTCGATCCCTTCGTTATTCTATGATTCTTCTTGATATTCGTCGCTTTGGAATTTCTATTTCTTATAATTAAATATTTCTTATCTTAAATATTTCTTATCTTCGTATAATTTCTTATTTGATCTGATTATACATTCGCGCGTTGGAAATTTCTATTTGTATTTCTTGTATACGTTCGTACGAGTTCATACGTTGAATTCGATCGAGATTTTATCCGCGTAATCTTTACGTATCGTTGCACCGCAATAACGCGCTGATATATTTGTTGTAGAGCGATAGTTGAGATTAGGATCTTGGAAATCTTTGATCCGATCATCTCGCTCCTCGCGCGCCTTTTGTTTCAAACTTTCGCTCCAGGATGATAATTCCTAGCGACAGGATGGATACGCACACGTGATCCAGGAAAGACACCGTATCGCTTACGATGGCTAGGGAAGATTAGTATAATTTGCGGTCGAATAAAGGAAGAAGTGGATCCCATGGAATAGCGTGTTGCGGTAACGGGTAAAATTACCGTGACTTTGCGGTCACACAGATTTTCTTCGCACCTTGATTGCTCGGACGGATTTTTACAACTATTATAATCTGTCATACGATACCATCTTATTCCGCAATTTTAGTTAAAACTTTCTTCTAAAAATATTTACATAAAAATTCGTTGTCAGATACAATTGGAAGAATTCGAGTGGAAATACTTTCAAAAATTAAATTTTGCATCTTCAACTTGAATGGTTTACGTGTCCACACTTATTGAATAGAAGAATTCGAATGAAAATGCTTCCAAAAATTAAATTTTGCAACTTCAACTTGGATGGTTTACGTGTCCATACTTCTATTCTTTTTAGACAATAATTGAATAGAAGAATTCGAATGAAAATGCTTTCAAAAATT
>NW_006263402.1:85935-86382 GCF_000469605.1 Apis dorsata
ACATGTCCACACTTCTATTCTTTTTAGACAATAATTGAATAGAAGAATTCGAATGAAAATACTTCCCAAAATTAAATTTTGCACCTTCAACTTGGATGGTTTACGTGCCCACACTTCTATTCTTTTTAGACACTAATTGAATAGAAGAATTCGAATGAAAATACTTCCCAAAATTAAATTTTGCACCTTCAACTTGGATGGTTTACGTGCCCACACTTCTATTCTTTTTAGACACTAATTGAATAGAAGAATTCGAATGAAAATACTTCCCAAAATTAAATTTTGCACCTTCAACTTGGATGGTTTACGTGTCCACACTTCTATTCTTTTTAGACAATAATTGAATAGAAGAATTCGAATGAAAATACTTCCAAAAATTAAATTTTGCACCTTCAACTTGGATGGTTTACGTGTCCACACTTCTATTCTTTTTAGACAATAATTGAA
>NW_006263402.1:86544-88330 GCF_000469605.1 Apis dorsata
GAATTTAGAAGAATTCGAATGAAAATGCTTCCAAAAATTAAATCTTCTTGAATGGTTTACATGTCCATCTATTTTTTTTTAATTCCAGGTTCTTGAAAAAATTCTACGATACTTCTTGAAATCTCTGAAGTGCAGCAGCAGGTAAGAGAGAGAGAGAGGGAGAAAGAGAAAAAAAGAATCCATACGTTTGTAAACGAGTTTGCATAGAATAAGAAGCAAGTGGAATTACACGCGGTAACAGGATTTCTCTGACTGAACCGTCAAAGCAACCGACTGGTTTCGGTACAGGTGTTGGTGATTTTAAGAGAGACGAAGGCTTTGCACGGATAAACGGATTTCCTGCGTCGATGGATACGCCGGCTGATCAAAGTAACTCGTCGCTATTCGTAACTGTTCGCTGCATATAAACCGGTTAAGCGAAACAGGGGATAAGACAGCGAATAAGTCGAAGAATGCGAATGGCAGGGGAGGAATGAAATGATCAAATAGCTTTCCTTTCAAACGTCCCAATTTTTATGCGTTCAATATTATTAATCGCCGATTGTTTAAACAGCTGTGAGTTTTTTGAAAACATCCAATTATTATTATAATATTACACGGAAAAAAAGAAAAACATAATAAGCTCGAGATATTTTTATATCGTATGTGTGAGTACTTGAGATTCACTTACACCACTTGGATAAATATTGAACGATCGGAATATTTAGAGTGATGGCTTTAACTGTCAAGTAAATGAAGTATATTTATTCTAAATACAAAAATATCTATAACTAGGATAAATATTCAATCCAACCAGTGGAATATTCGGAGTGATGGTTTTGAATCTCGAACAAGTGAAGTAGATTTATCCTAAACATAAATTATAAGTTTTATTTACTAAAAAAAAATTTTAATTGATAGTATTTCTTGCTGTGATCAAAAATCGAGGAATTGATTATTTTTGATATCATTTACTATAATAGATATTGAAATATTAAAAAAAGTTGAATAAGTAACAATTGTTGAACTATAATAAAAAAAATAAAATTTCTGAAATTTCTAAAAGGCTGTTGAATTTTATTTTATTAACAACGAATAAGATATATCTTTTGATCCGATAAAATAAAAAAAAAAAAACAAGCGAGAAATATCCGAACAAAATTTCTGACATGACAAACACTATTGAAACTCAACTTTCCGGAGCAAAGCAGCAATTCCGTAAATCTCTAAAAGGAGTAAACAAGCGTACAGTACAATTCAATCGGCGGGAAGAATAAGATTCCAAGAATCTTTCCGCCCGGTAGGAAGGTGGAGAACAAACGAGACATCGTTTGAGATTTAACAACAACGAAATAGCAGCTCGAAGAGGTGGCTCGAAGCGTACACCTCTATGGAGAAACGTTTTGCCTCGAAGAAAGGAATTCCGTGTTTCTCAAGCAATATCAAACGTGCGCAGACAAAAGGCTTGGCTTGGTGTCAATACGATAGTGTACGAGGTATAACGCCATTGAGAAACAAACGACCTGCCACGCACTGCCTGTTCAAACCGGATGCCAATTCACGCTTCTTTTCTACCCTCCCATTTCTTCTCTACAATGGAAACAATTACGCCCCTTTAAAAGGTCCGCCCTTTGCTACCATACCAACAACAACTTCCGTTCCGTCCAACCTCAATTTTCGACTCGATCTCCCCGATACGAGTATCGCAAACTTCGATCGAATTTATATACCGTTTAATAGAATTCGAAATTCCAAGTTTAGAAACAATTTCTTGTCTATATTAAAAGTGAAAACTTGTTTAATAAAA
>NW_006263402.1:89161-89425 GCF_000469605.1 Apis dorsata
AAGTTTCTTAAGACGGCGCGAATATTATGAATGGATCCGTGACACACTGACCTATATTTTTTCCTGGAAACGCGTAATACGCTTGCCTGAAGTTTGGGATAGGTCAGTGAGGCGAGGCGCGAGCGAGAGGTCCGAGTAAGCGACGAGGATGGAGATAATAAACGATTAAAAATTAGTTTTGTCTTTGCACGACGATATCTCGGGAACCGGAAGTCGTATCGGGATGAATGAAAGAGCGTTTTAAAGGGGAAGGTTCCGCGCTTC
>NW_006263402.1:89446-97416 GCF_000469605.1 Apis dorsata
TGATGATCCTTCATTCGTTGACCAGAAGTCATTATCTTCGGAGTTATAGCGGTTCAAAGTTTTTCTAATTTTAATAGAGTTTAAGGTAAACGATGAAAAATTACCTTTTTCTTTGCACGATGATATCTCGAAAACCGGAAGTCGTATCGAGATGAATGAAAAAGCGTTTTAAAGGGGAAGATTCCGCGCTTCTGATGATTCTTCATTCGTTGATAAGGAGTCATTATCTTTGGAGTTATAGCGGTTCAAAGTTTTTCTAATTTTAATAGAGTTTAAGGTAAACGATTGAAAACCACCTTTTTCTTTGCACGACGATATCTCGGAAACCGGAAGTCGTATCGGAATGAATGAAAAAGCGTTTTAAAGGGGAAGATTCCATGCTTCTAATGATCGTTCATTCGTTGATAAGGAGTCATTATCTTCGGAGTTATAGCGGTTCGAAGTTTTCCTAATTTTTATAGGTTTTTAGTCGAGTTTCAAGGCAAATTGAACGAGCATTAATAATCACTCGTAATAATAACCGAAAACAACGTCTAGAAATCATAACGATTATGAAATATTTTTTAATATAACTGTCATAATTTCTGTTGAGAAATCGTTGTAACATTAATTTCAGAACGTTCGCTGGTTCATTTGTCTGGAAATGATACGACGATTCCTTTAAATACATATTTGTTGAACGTTATTACACCTACGTCTCAGATTCTGACAACGCTGAGAAAACTATTAATTTTCACCTTTCACGCCCGAGTTTCTGGTGTTATTTCAAACCTTCACATTTTTCTTCCGAGGTATGGAACATTTCACGCCCACCTTGCACCGACGCTCCACGTTTTCGTTAAATAACACGCTGCCAGAGCACATCACTTTCAGAAACGTAAACCGTTATATTAAAATATCCAAGAAATTACCTAAATTTATAGAAATAGAAATTCCTATATTAACAAAATATTTCCATTACAAACCGATCTCTCTTTTTCTTTTTTCCTAATTCCACCTATTCCCAACAAAATCTAACAAACACAATCGAATAAGAGACCTACACCATGCCTATATATACACACCTGCTCCACGAATATATAACTTATCCAATTCTCATTCGACGAAATCTTCGACGAATCCTTCACCACCAAATAAGAAACCCACACCGTCCACGAAATCGAAAGTCATCCGTCGAGGAGCAACACTCGTCAACCAGCTCGACGCTTCGACGAAATCATTTCGCTCGCAGTGGAAGGAGGAAGAAGAAGGTGGCGAGCCAATGCAAACAGCTCTCTGGAAACGGCTCTCTCAGGACCTCGGGGCAAGACAAACACGCGCCCAGACCCTCGACGAACCTGCCGACTCACCCGTTTACGATCGCAATACGCGACTCCTCTCTCTGGATCCATGTTTATCCATCACGCGAAACCGAGCCTAAGCTTTGCTCCCGGATCGAGAATCGACCCCCTCCCCCCTGAAACTGTGTTTCTTCTTCGTTTGCTTATCGCGCGGAGAGATGGATGGATCGATCGATCCCGATTTAGGTGGCGACTGTTTTCTTTCGCCGAGTTTTTTCAACGAATGTTCGAGACGTTGCAATAGAGAGAGAGAGGGGGGCGTGTTGGTTTTGCCAGCCAGCCACGTTTTTTTCACTCTGTTTTCCAAGTTGGCGATTGTTGTTGCAAGATGGCAGGTCGATGCAAGTTTGATGGCCTCTATAATATTCTATAATACGCGTATAGAGATTTGCCTTTAATTAACAAAGTTAAAAGTTATCGATTCACTTTTAATCTAAAGATAAATATCGCGTTTATTTTCTTTTTTTCGTGTTTTTTCGAGAAAGACATCTTGCGATAACTTTCGTTCATTGTCTTTGAATAATTTATATATCAAGGAGAAAGTTTCATTTCCATTGATCTATCACTGGATCTCGTTTCTCGCGCAATCGATACCTTGTATGAAATCTACATTTCATACGCGCATCAAAGTTTGGTTTTAGACTCGATCGCGGTTTGTTCATTTATCGATAAGCGGGAGATTGGAATTTTTTTGGAGATATCGAGCCGTCAGATCACTCGGCTGTGGTGCGACTGTGGCTTTTTTCCACGTATTCGGGGATTATTTATGTCCGAAATATCGCGCGACAGAGTCGAAAAGTTTCATTCGCTTTTTATCGGATCATCCCTTGAATCTTGAATGGCGCAAAAAAAAAAGAATTGTTGTGCATGGTTTATGAGAATCATAAATTGAATTCTTGATGAATTATAAATGACTCGTCGATCATGAATATTGGGAATAATTTTTTTGATAATACGTGAAGCAAGGAATTTTTCCTCCTTTTTTTTTTTTTTTTTTATTTCATTGAATAAGAAGCTTCAATTTTGTATATCGCGAAACTACTTGGCCCATAAACTACGTATATTCAACATTTCTCTCAAAGGAACTCGCTTTGATTTGCTTTTTCATCTTGAGAAAGTACTTCAAGTACTACTAGGTACTTTCTCAGTGGCAAAACATCTTTAAAACGATGCATGAATATTGCAAAAATTGAGGATGAAAGAAATGGAAATTCTACTGGAATTAACGCCTCTTCGAATTCTAACTTCTACTTAAAAAAAAATCGTATCTTCAAAATTCTATTCTAATTTCAATAATTTGTTTTCCAGAAGTGAACAGTATACGTACAAACAACTACACGAAGAATTTTTTCTAAAGTAAAGCAAAAGAAGATACATACCCCTCACCTATCGAAAACTTTAAACAACCTCGTCGAATTATAACAATTTCCATCATCGTATCATTTCCATCATCGTATCATTTCCATCATCGAATCATTAATGAATATTCGAGAAATAATCTCTCGTGTCGAAAGGGCATCGAGATTAATGAATAAAAGAAAAATCTCCACACGTATTATTATTCCAAGCCTGTCCCAACTCTCGAAAACGCATCTCGAAACAATAGCCGCGACTTCCTTCTTCGAAACGATTCCACGAACAACTTGTGAAGAAAGATGTCGGCGTTAAGACGATTCTCTTCTCTGGACGAAGAAGAAGAAGAAGAAGAAGAAGAAGAAGAAGAATGGCGCTCGCAGCGCGAAAGAAGGAAGAGGAGGGTGTTTATAGAAGCGGATGGAAGTCGAGGCACGAAGACGAGGACGAGGATTGAGCAAACAACGGCGGATCTCGAGTTCGAAGACGGCTTCACTCATCGTCATTAACACCGCATAATACGTTCGCGAAACAAGCCCGTCTCGAGTCTTCGTTCCTCATTCTTTTTCCTTTTCCCTTCCTTTCACGACTTTTGCACACGGTTTACTCGCGCCTCGTCACTTCCTCCACCTCTTCTCCCGTCCGTTCGCTTTTTTTTCGCGGTTCTCTTCGGTTATTTCTTCTCTCTCCCTCTCTTTCTCTCTTTCTCTTGAAGGAGAGAGACCGACGACCAGAAACAATGTGTACCTTGGCTCTTGACACGGATTCTGAAGCGATAGAATCCACAAACGTAGAGGATACACGTTTTTCCCGGATTTCTTTTTCTTCGTATCGCGTATATGGGGAATAGAGGAATAAGAAATGAGCGCTGAGTGTTGTCGAGTTGTACCGTTGAAGCGATGAGAATTTTGTTTTAATTTCCGATGAAAATACGAACGAATATTTTTTTTCTCTCGTCGAGATAAAAGAATATATATATAGAGAGAGAGATTCTATTATTCTTTCGTACACGATGGAAGTCTATTTCGATATCACGTATAATTTAAAATATCGTTGAGGAATCGCAATACGTAAAAGATTGGAGAAAACAAAATCATCTAAACTGGGGAATTCTCCTTTCTTCTTTATATTTATGGATCCAATGACATTCTCGATAATATATCCAATACGTGAACATAAATCACAATTCGTAAATCGAACGATATAATTTTCTTCCCTTAGAGTCACTATTCGCTTGATCTTTATTTAACCATCGAGGTGGTTCTCTTCGTGCGTTCGAAAGAAATATTCTTAAGTTAATATTATGTTTGCCGAGCTAAGACGTTTTCTTGGAATATATACGGGATGCCTGTTTTCATCTAAATACAGCGAAATATCCTTCGAGGGAAAATCGCAAGGTATAAAGTTGTTTGGCGTAAGCAGCACACGTTGATTTATTAAATGGAATCTTTTCTTTACGAAAAGTACGTATCGAAATAATCAAGCTTCAAGAAGAGATCTAAGGGATGAGGAGAGAACGAAGAATTAGTAGAAACTTTCTAATAATATTTCGATTTTAGAAAAATTGTCGAGCTGAGTTTTACCTTAAAAATTTTTCTAAAAATATTCTCGTCATCCTTGGAAGATACAACACGCGGGCACACACATACATACGCATTCTGTATGTGCATATAGAGGATTACATGCCGATTCTGAAGCAATATCGCGATAACTCGAAATAGCAAGGAAGGGAAAATATCAAGGAACATTGCAGGATGATTTTTCTCATCCTCTTCGAATGTGTACAGAGAGACTTCGAGCGTAAAGAAATCGAGGAAGAGTCGAAGGAAGGCACAAACGCATCCTGACGAGCGATCTTTCTTTCTTTCTTTCTTTTTTTTTCTTTTCTCTTTCTCTCTTCCCTCGCCAACCACGTCGCGAGAATTCGCGAAACTTTCCAACGTCCCTTCCCGGTTCTCGCCGTTTCTTATCCCTTCGCCATTCTGTTCGAATGGTTCGAAGTGGTTTCGCCTTTTTCTCGAGGCGTGGGAAGAGGGAAATGAAGCGAGAGAACAAGCGTTTCGCGCGATGTTTGCTCGCATGTTTCGTTCAATTTGAGGTTCTTTTTTTTTTTTTTTAGAACGATTAACGCGTAATTATCGCGAGGCGTGAAAGATTTCAATGAAAGATGTGAGAAATTTCTATCGCGATTTGCATGCTTGACTCTGGTATGCGAACGAGTCGATTTATTTTTAATCGAAATAGAAAAAAAAAAAAAAAAAAGAAAGAAATATTTGAATTTTGTACTATACTAAAATTTATAAAGTTTTATATTTTATTGAATTATCGAGAGATTTTTTATTTCGACAGCCAATTATTGCGAATTGGAATTAAAAAAAACGATCCTGAATTTAAATCATCCTAATACTTTTGTCTCATTAAATTAATTAGGATAAAATTCATTTTCTCGTCCTTAAAATACGAATGCACATACTTCTAACAAGCTTTTACATTTAAATAAAAAAAAAAAAAAAAATTCATTTCATAGTCTCGTAATCAAAAGAATATGAAATCTGTGAATAACAAACTCACCTCTGTATCCTCGCAATTATATATAACAAGATTCTCTGCTTCGTTTTTTTTTTCTTTTTTCTTTTTTAATTCTTTCTTTTTTTTTTTTTTTAACTTCAATCGATTATAACGATCGTTCATCGCAATTTTTTAATCGATTTACAATCCGACAATCGTGGCGCACGAACAGCTTTGAACTTCGGTCACAAAGACTCACCTGAAACGATAAAGGCAACGCAATTAGTTTGATTAACGAGTCTTGCAGCCCCCCCTATACGTATACGCGAGAAGACAAAAGTAAAAGCATCGTGAAACTGTTAAATTACATTGAATTAACGATAAACGGTGGATGAAAAAAAAAAAAAAAAAAAAAAAAAAAAGAAAAAAAAAAAGCGATAAAAGGGTAAAAATAAATAAAATAACAATAAAAGGGGGGAGAAAAAAAAAAAAAAACCGTGAAAGTTTTAAATTACATGGAATTACGGAAAAAGGGGGAATGAAAAAAAAAAAAAAAAAAAAAAAAAGGAAGAAAAAGGAAACCACACGTAAATTAATTATCTTCGACCTTTTATAGAGTCTCTTGTTAAAAAATTTTTAATGAATATATCCGCGATTTCGAACGAGATGTTAATTATTCTTTTCCCTTGAATCGGTCATTGTCCAATTTAATTCCTTTCATTTAAAAAACGCGAATTAAAATTTAAACGATTTAATTTTTATAATTTCTTTCCCGTATGCAAAATTCAATCCTTAAGTTATAAATTATAAGGATTGTATAATCTATATTCTTTCTATTTCTTCTATTCAAAATGTTTCTATGAAAAATAATTATAAAACTGATATTTTATATTTAATATCGTTTTCTTCTTTTTATTTATTATTCGTTTTTTTTTTCACTCGATCATGATACTTTTCTAATTAATCGAATAGAAAAAAATTTTGCGAACAATTACACGGAACATTACAAAAATTCTGTGAATAGATAAACGAAAGGAGAGAAGTTTAGCCACGAAACCTCGTATATATCTCGGACATTTTCCTCTTTCACGTAGGATTTCCTTCGAAAGATCCGGTAAAAAAGTTCCTCAGCTTTTCAGGATTACCAGTAATGCAACCATCATGCGGGTACGAACATCCTGAAAAACAAGCTGGCCTAATAACTAGAAACTTTCAAGCCTTATTGTCGTCGCGATTAAATCCGAAAACTGTATTATTTCTCTCTATGTTCATCACTCAAAGGCTCAATTCCATCTTCGAAAAGTTGTTCTTCCGATTGCATTTAAAAAAAAAAAGAAAGCAAGCACGATAGTTTGTAGATAAATGAAAGTGTGATTAAAATTTTTAATTTGCAAAGTTGGAAAATTCGAGAAAAATTCAGTTTTATTTCGGCCGGGGATAATCGAGGGATAATTTTAACGTGAATTCCGCGAAGAATGAATTATTATAATTTAACTATTATAATTTCTTTTTGCGTTAATTAATCGTGAAAATTGTAATTTTTCATAATTTTTTCGCCCCTTTATTAAGAATCTTTGTTATTCGACAGTTTATCGGACGGAGAAAAGATTTTACAATAACAGAAACCGGCATGACTTTTGAAAAAACACGCCACTGTGTCGAAGCTAAACAATTTCAAATTAAATTTAAATTTCAAATTTAAACGTTGAATTAAAAACAGGATTTAAATTTAAATTTGAATTTAAATTTAAATTACGTTTGACTGCGTATCTATTTGGATAACGTATGGCAGATTTTCAGAGAAACCAGGCCGTAAAATCATTAACTCAATAAGTGAACTGGAAACGAAGTTTCCATGCGCACTATTTATTACATTAATACACATTTCACTCTCTTATTATATCGAATTAAATATTGAACTAAAATATTATCAAAGTAAATAAAACCGATTTTCGGCAATATTATATTCCATACGAAATTCAACCTTTTCCTCTAATTAACAGCTATTAAAAATTTAATCAACCAATTACCGGTGTTACAAGATTTTTACGATTATTATTTACGATTATTATTTATAAACGAAGATTAAACTTAAAGCTTTATTTATAAAAATTGCAATGAGAATAGAAGATACGATGAAAATATTTATCTAAAACCATTGGATAGAAAACTAGAATACTAATATATATATATACTCAAAAAATTTCCAAATTAATTTCATTCAACTCCAAATTTCTTGCCAACAACAAACTATTCTATATTTTCTATCCAAGATACAATTAATCTCAAAAATATTCCCTTTATTATTTTCACAACTGTACAACAGTTTATTATTATACAGAATAAAATAATTAAATCATCTTTTGCCATTCCAATTGTGCATACTTTCTGCCTCTAATATCCCCTCCTCCCCATGAAAACATTAAATAATTACGATTCGTAATCCTTCCAATCCTGGAAACCACATCCTTCAACAAACCCCACGCGTTTGAAACGCAACGTTTCTACTTCCAACAGTTTCTCCTCCAGGCTATACTTCGCAACACACGTTTCTTGACAGAAAGTTAATAAAGTTTTCCAACTCGCATAAATCAGCGTGCTTCTTTGACCCGCACCCGTGCTACGTGTACCCACACACCTGACCATAAAAGCAACAAACTTTAACGCGTTCCAATAAATTTCACGCCACCCCCTAAATGCCACCGCGCCACTCTCTCTTTTTTTTTTTTTCCTTTCCTCCCCTCCGCTTCCTTTTTTTCCCTCCTCTCC
>NW_006263402.1:97640-100176 GCF_000469605.1 Apis dorsata
CATTTCTTCGATTTCGACACGAGGACGAGTCCCAGGTTTCCACCATCCCTGCTGACTGCAAGGTTGCACGCCTTGGCCACTTCTCGACGGCCAAGCAAAGTTTTGCTTCAGCCAAGGGGATGGAATACAAATGGCGGTTACGATGAGGGGTTAACACCGTTATGGACGGAATTTCTGGGGTTATGGGTGATTTTTTTTTATTTTTATCTCGAGGGAGAGGCTCGAATCGGATGTTCCATCTTTTCTCTTGGAGATTTAGGGGATGAATTGCGAGTAAAGGGCGCCTTTAGTTCGGAGATTGATTTGAATCGATGAATTTTGGAGATGAGAAAGTGTTTCTTGATTTTTGGATGGGAATTATATATCATTCAATTTTAATATTTTAAGAGAGAATTTATAGATATTGGTTATTCATTTAGATGAGAGAAGGATAGAGATATCGAATCGAACGGGATTTTAATGCGGATGAAAAATTATATTATATTTTGATGGGGGAGAAAAATTTATATTTGGATATCGATTGAATTTAACATTTTTCTTTTGGTTTAAAATTTGATGAAGAATCCATGGATATTAATTTTATATCGTTATCGTGGATTTAAAAGTATTGGAACCGAATCGACGAACGTACAAGCGTCCAAATTTGATTCTTCTTACACGGATTCCAAGGAGGAAGAAAATTCTATTGCTCGGGCAACCTCCAAGAAACCAAAATTTCAAATTTCAACCATTGAATTCTGCACCTAAAAATCTTTCCATTCGCGCGTGTTCAGCGATTCTCACTTCGATAAACCAGTTTCCCCAAAATTCTGAACCTCAAGAGAAAGAAATCTAATCCTGCTTTTTCCTCGAAGAGAAAAAAAAATTTTCCAAACCCTTGAAAAATGAAGCGCCACGTTTCACAATTTTCCTCTCTCACGAGGAAGTTAAAATAAAGATCACGCGTGGGGCGGCTCATTATCCGCGATTGTCTTTTTTTTTTTCGGATGAGAAGGTTATCCTTCTTCGGTAACTCCGACAATGATAAAAAGCGTCCCGCGGTCCCTTGTTGATCCTAATTTTTGCACCTTGCCTTCCCGCGGGACCTGACACGGGAAAGACGCTTTTCCTCTAACAAAGAAATGTTGAATCACATCACGGGAATCGTACTTTGAAATACTTCCCTCTCGAAGAGAAAAAGAGGATAATCTCTGGTAGAATTCTACCAAGAAAATTTATTTTTATCATAATGCTTGTCAAATGTAGATATTACACGGTCAGATTAACTTCTTACACATTCTCAAACGTTCGTGTGTAATATATTTACTCGAAAAAGAGGAACAACTGTTAAAAGTACCAAAATTTTGTATTAAGAATTTTATGTATTTAATTAATTTCAATATCGAAGAAAGACGCTCTTATTTTTTTAAATTACGATATATATCTTATTAAATAATCTATCAATGATATTCGATCATTTCATATATATATATATTAAAAAAAAAAAATAATAACGTGTACTCTCTTCACGAAAAAGAAAAAAAAGAAAAAAAAGGGAGGGAACAAATCAAAAAAAGAAACGGTAATCAAAGAAGAAAGGATAATCGTTTTTTCGAAGATCAACAGGTGAAGGGGGAATTGCAACTTTCGAAAAGCAAAAAGTGGAGTAAAAAAAATTGAATGGAGGATCGTGAAATGAAAATGCATCAACCTCTGAATGGATTCGATCGTCGCCCCGTCGTTCAGGGCGAGCGATTTTATTCCGCCTCGGGGAGGGGGGTAGCTACCCCCTCCCGCTTAATATCGAGAGAACTATTACTGCCGATTAAGCTATCGATTATGCGCCGGGGGAGGGAAAAAAAAAAAAAAAAAAAAAAAAGGAAAAAGAAAAAAACGATCATCGAGAAATTAATTAAGCCCCGGGAAATAAAATTAGACGGGAGATAACAATTTATCGGGAAATCGAGTTCTCCGTTATTATCGCGGCCAAAGGAAAAGGGATGGAGGGTTGGAGGAAGGGACGCGCGTGAGAAAGCTTTCGAGCTTAACCGAGTTACGCGGTTTCCTTACAAAGACCCCCGTCGAGGTAAAAGTCCTTCAAACGTTTTCAGAAAAATGTTGCTTTCGTTTAGGATCAAGTAGGTGAGAAGTGAATGGGAAATTAGGAGAAATTTCTTTTTTTTTTTTTCTTTTTTTTTTTTTTTACGCTTTGAATTTATCATATTTTGAAGATACATAAAACGATTAATCCGGATTCACGAATAATCTTGAAAATTCGGAAAATATCTCTCGTTTCACCCCCTCCCTTCGAAACGCTGAACGGTTTGAAGAAATTGAAAAACTGATTGGAAGCTTGTTAATAGAGCACCATTTCAGAAGAGAATTATTTCGCACTCGTGCACCGGTCCTATTAACCGAGAATCGGGTCAGGGAAAACTGGGTTAGAAGTACTATTTCGCGAGGATAGACGAGAAACGTTTTAAACAATGGGGGTATGAGGGGAACAGAGAGAGAGAGAGAGAGAGAGAGAGAGAGAGAGAGAGAGAGAGAGAGAGAG
>NW_006263402.1:100391-101014 GCF_000469605.1 Apis dorsata
GAAGGGAATAACGACGATGAAACTGTTTTGCATTTGAGGTCATGTTGACGTTTCGAAAAAATCGATTTACGTTTCACTTCGTAGTTTGCGTCGTTCAGTTGGATAAACTTCTATTTCTCTCTTTTTAGCCAGGGACAGAATGAATTTTCATCGAAACGTTAAATGGAAACGTTGAAACTTTTATAGCGTTCATCGTTTTACGCGTTTTATCTACAATCAAGTCTAATTTTGATGGTTCGATTATTAGAATTTTTAAAATTTAATCTCTATCCTATCGAATTTAATGTAAATTTTTGAGGGTAATTTTTTGAAACGATTGTCTCATTGTGATCGAATTGAATTAAATTTCGTATACACAGATATCTAAATGATCGTGATTAAGTAAGATCGATCAATATCGAGAGCAATTATTTCCAAAAGTTGTTTTATTTTCTACAAATAATTTGTAGGAAATAAAAGTTAGAAATATTAGGAGAGAAATTAAATTTTTTCTAAATATTTTCGCAGAACAAAATTTTAACAAGAACATTTTATTTTTTCCATCCAGAGACCATTAGTAGACTGCGAATGCACTTTCAAAAATTTACAAAATGCACATGATATAAAAAAAAAAAAAAAAAAAA
>NW_006263402.1:101184-103647 GCF_000469605.1 Apis dorsata
AAAACGAACATCTCTATTTAAACTTCTCCCTCTAATTATATTAAAATTTGCAACGAACAATTATCAGGATCCATCGTTTCCAAAATTGAGAAAATATTCGTCCCGAATGTCGAGATAAAATTTCGTAGGAGAAAAATCTATGGAGGCCCATATTAAATGAAATTTAAAGAGCGTGATTAGTAATTAACCGATAAAATTCAATCAACGACGATTCGAGGGCGGGTCGAATAACGAAAGTGAGGGCGAAGGGCGGGGGAGAGAGTGGAGGGAACACCTCGTGTATCCGGAAAAATAAATGTCGAATCGAGTGGCGAACGGGAGTGACGTTAATTAAAAGTGGCCCAGAAGGAAGACCTCGTCGAGGAAAAGTCCTGAACGGATCCCAGCCCGATAATGGATCGAACGTTTTTCCCCCCAGGATAATCTCTAACGCGTCTTTTTGCTCGTTAAACCGAACGTTTTTTTCTTTCTTTTTCTTCTTCTTTTTCTTTTTTTTTTTTTTTCACAGCTTTCTCGTTAAGATAAGAAACGAAAGGTGGCTTTCCATTTCGAGGCTAGTTTGCACAGGATTCTGTCGTTGATGTGAAAGGAATTGCACGATTCTTTAAAGAAGGGATGAATAAATTAGAATTTACAAGGGATCAGAGATCATGTTTTTTTTTTTTGTAACATTTCTTAATTTCTTCATTCGTTAATTTATTATTACGCGTTGCAATGTTTCTTTCAAATATTATATCGTTTATGTAGAATTATTCAGTCGTATGATTAAGTAAAATTTTTATTTAATTATTTTACCGTATGAAGAGATTCGTACAAAATCATAAATAATCGCGTAAAAGATTGAATAAGCCTATAAAGATACGCGATATTATAAACGTGATATAATAATTGAAAATAACAAAGTAATTTCGGTGGAACGTGTTAATCGACTATTCCAACTTCAAAAAGTTTGTTTTACGTTGTTGTACGAAGTATCAACTTTCCCTGATAATGTTGTCAACAGCTTAAAACTTTTGACGAACTTCTAGATAAATAGATTGGTTAATTGGAGTTGTTGTAAAGGGTATTAAATTCTTTATCACAGGATCTACTGGGTAGGAGGTGATGATATCGGTGAAATGGAAGTGAACATTTTCTATGGGTAAAGGGAAATTCTGGGTCGAAGTGGAACACGGAGAAGCTTTGAGAGAAATATTACAAGTTTAAATATTCACGAGGATAAAGAAGCATCAGGGATCGTAGAAGAGTTTTCCTTTTCTCCTTCCTTCTCCCTCCCCCTCTCCCTCTCTCTCTCTCTCTTCTTTTCTTCTCTTCTCTCTCTTTATAGTAACAAAAAGGAATTTTTACAATGAACGGTTTGAAATCTTTCCGTCATAAGCTATATAAGAGAGCGTCTTTGGTTTTATCTTTGAAACTTATTTTTCGTATAAAGTTTCGCGATGGGGTACGTAAATCAAACAGTCAATGAAAAACGGGAGAAGAAATGAAGAGAAGTTTAATTTTCTCTCTCGTTTCAAAGAAGAATGTCGTAATTAAAAAAAGGAAAAAAAAAAAAGTTAATTTTTCAGGAGAAATTTTTAGAATCGATGAAGAGAATTATTAATTATTATGTTGTAGGAAAATACTATAATAATTCATCCCTTTCAAAAAAACTACCTCACTCTGTTTTTCCTCTATTCTAAGGGCTTCGAAGCGTCGTTCGAGTAATACACTCGAAAATATTCGAGAAACGTTCGATCGATTTCTCACGAGATATTCCAATGGAATATCTTCGGACAAAGGAGCAACCATACAACGAACCGTGTGATTTTACGGAGCGTGAACAAGGGCAGAGAGGTACGATGCGATCATCCCCATAAATACGCCGTTAAACGGGGGGTCGTTGGTCGCTAAAGTTCCGAGCTGGTGCTCTCAAGATCCCCAACTTGGACATACGTATCTGCAATGTGAAATTTCGAACCATCTCTGAGATCATTTAAGGAAACGTGTATTGTCTTAATTAGAACTTAAGATACTACAAATTGCGCGTGTAAGTGAAAATAATAGTATCTCTTTCGAACAAATTGAGACAATGAGGGAAAAAATCAATGGCAACGAATTTCCAAAGAATTCTTTCCAAGAATTTCATTTTTAATTTTTCGAAACTAATATGTTAGAGATTTAAATTTCTAAAAAAAAAAAAGAATCTCTCTTTTAAATCTCCTTCAAGATCGATTAAAAGAATTCTTTGTACGCGAATCAAATTAGCTTTATTTTATTTTACAATGAGACAATGAGAAAAAAAAATCAATGGCAACGAATTTCCAAAGAATTCTTTCCAAGATTTTCCAAGAATTTGATTTTTAATTTTTCGAAATTAATATATTAGAGATTTAAATTTCTAAAAAAAAAGAATCTCTCTTTTGAATCTCCTTCAAGATCGATTGAAAGAATTCTTTGTACGCGAATCAAATTAGCCTTATT
>NW_006263402.1:104136-111499 GCF_000469605.1 Apis dorsata
TTACAATGAGACAATGAGAAAAAAAATCAATGGCAACGAATTTCCAAAGAATTCTTTTCAAGATTTTCCAAGAATTTGATTTTTAATTTTTCGAAACTAATATGTAGAGATTTAAATTTAAAAAAAAAAAAGGATCTCTTTTTTGAATCTCCTTCAAGATCGATTGAAAGAATTCTTTGTACGCGAATCAAATTAGCCTTATCTTATTTTACAAGGAGACAATGAGAAAAAAAATCAATGGCAACGAATTTCGAAAGAATTCTTTTCAAGATTTTCCAAGAATTTGATTTTTAATTTTTCGAAACTAATATGTAGAGATTTAAATTTAAAAAAAAAAAAGGATCTCTTTTTTGAATCTCCTTCAAGATCGATTGAAAGAATTCTTTGTACGCGAATCAAATTAGCCTTATTTTATTCTACAAGTATTAAAAAAAAAAGAAACTAAAAATTGAATATATTAGAAAAAGCGCATAATCTATGCAGATATTTCCTAAATTCGTATCTCGTACGTGAAATTATTTTCGCATACGAGCAACTTAATGACCGTCGTTAATTTTCTCTCTAAAGGTACGGTGCACGGTGGGGTCCCATGGGAATCACATATAAAATATATTACACCGCGGTATCACACGCGAAAATTATAACGAACAACCAGATTCTACAACGCGGAAACGATATTTGTTAATTTGGTCATTTTCTATGGCGTATTCATTCCTTGATTCACGCGTTAAACTACTTCGGCCATTCGATATATCCGATTAAACGCTAATAACATAATTGGGCGAACTATCGTATTTCGTTATCGCGTTTGACGTTAATTATAATTAAATCGAACTGTTTGGATAAATATTGGAAAGTTATTAAGGCGATATTTGTAATATTATAATTGATAATAATTCATATACGAATCTTTCTTATTAAAACAATCGCAAAGTAAATAAATCGAAAGCTAATTGATCTTTTTCGAAAGTGATCATCAAAGAAGTTCTTCCTTTAAATTCATTAAATTCAATTCGTGTACACAAAAAGTTTCAAGATTCAAGATTCTTAATACAAAATTGTTTATCCCTTTTCTTACTAATTTATTACTTTTTATTTTCCATCTGAAAATTTTTTGTGTGTGTATGTGTGTGTGTATACACTTTATGACGCCATTATAAGCAGCCATGGAATACATATATTTTTCACAGTGTTCGACCCTTTCGGGGGTACTATCCTCGGGATGGCCCAGTTTCGCACGTTCAATAACGCTCGAGCTTGTTAATGGCGGCATATTTGTTATTCATCGAAAGTATCGGCTGATACCTGTTAACGAGCAGACTAATAATGTATCAAAACTACCTGCCACGGAATGAATAACGAATATACTCTGCAACGTACAGGATTTCTTGTTCAAGTATTTTTCATTCGTGAAACGAAACTACGGATCCAATTTCACATTATATACATCGTCGCATTTTTCGATTGTCGAAAAATAATACAATCATTTTATCGCGTGCAACGTTATTTAATACAACCTTTACAATTCCCAATATTCCCACTAAATTTAACACCTAAATAACGCTATAATTCAATCACGAATTTTAATTTTAATTCCTTCTCAAAATTTTTCTAAAGTCTATAAAAAATAAATAAATATCTTGAATCCAAAATCCCAAAATTTCAACCTCAACGATTGCGTAAAAATAATCTTAACGCAAATGCTCGAGTACTACCAATCCCACTCCCCAAATTCCCAACTATCTTCAAATCAAATCGAAATCAAATTTCCTCGTGCCCTCCTCCCCCTCCCCCAGTTAAAATTACCTGGGTCGAAGTCGCGGGTTTCACCTTTCCGCCCGGGGCAAGGTGATCAGGTGAGTCGCGTGTTTCCACGCATAGCACGCACAACTCAAGCGCGCACCTTGGAGTGTAAACTCTGACGGGATGCAAATTAGAGCCGGCCGGGGCGTTAAAGCGTCGTGTAACAACACACGGAGGAGGGATTATTTAGGATGTAACGCGACTCGATTAATGGGGGGCCTACCTCCCCCTTCCCCTCGATAATCCGCGTGTATAACAAATGGTATAAATCATTCGAAACTTTATAATTTGCTCGTTACTACGTTATTATACTCCGTATAATCGTACTGTGTATCATTGCTTATCGAGAGGGGGGGGAGCATGCTTCTTTTAATGGCGATTTTGTTAACTGAGGCGCAGATTTATGCAAAATGTGTGTTTGTTTCGAGGTGGTTTTTTTTGTTCTCGAGGAGATTATTAACCGTCTCTTGTTCGACGTGTCAAGGGAAATACACGAAGAATAAGAATATTTGTTGTCGAATGAAGATTATGAATGGGGATTTTCATTGTTCTTTGAAATGTGAATATTGCGTTATATTTTCGTGTATTTAAATTTCGCGTTAAGTATGTTAAATTTGCTTGTGTTGGTTAGTTTTACTATTGTTTATTTTCTATGTTCTATTTAAAGTATGGTATTAGAAAGGTACGATTCAAACTGCGTAAAATAAAAATACACATTCACGAATTTAATATAATTTTCTCCTCAGAAATTTTCGCAACAGTAAACTAACCAACGCGTAATCTTATACGATAAAAGTTTCTTCAGATTCACATTTGAGAACAATATAGAAAGAAATACAATTAATGCGCAACTGCAATTTTTCCAATTTTTCTAAACTCTTCCAATCTTTTTTTTCCAATTGTTTCCAGCATTCGAACCTCCAACGAATCATTCAAAAACTGGAGAGTTTAAAAAATTTGAAACTCGGCCTAGAAGAAGGGATCCTTGTCGTTAATGCGAAATTCTGTTCTATTATGATGGGAATCAAGACCTTTTCAGAAAATAATTCTAGAGACGTGGGTAAACTCTCGAAGATCGCAGTTGAAAAAAGACTCGAAATTCTTCTCCAACCAGTTGCCCGAGCCTTTTTCCTAGGGGACAAATGTTTGGATCGAAGGATGCATGAGAGACGTGTGCTCATGAATTCAATGAGGAATTCAATCTAATGGGATCTTCGAGGGGGGAGGACGGAGCATTTAATTAAAATCCTCTTGAACCACGAGCGTTCGCAATCGAGTGACGAGTGGCTTTCGAGCGTGGAGAATTCAAATGGATAGATTGAGGAACGAAGGGGAGTGATTCTTGGAATAATCGATAAAACTTGAACATTTCGGTGATTTGTCAAGGGAAATTGATGATTTTTTAAACTAAAGACACGATATATCACGTTTCTCGATTTTTAACGGGGAAACGATTTCAAAATTTTCAAAAATTTCTTCTTCTACTTTTAATACATAACGCGTTTCAACCTCTAAATTTGAACGTTTTATCTTTCCATAACAATCTGCGCTTCAAATCTGCATTTTTAATACATAAAATCTCGCACCAGTGAAAACGAAACAAATCGCTTACAATAATTTCTTAAATTCAAAATCCTTATGAATTTCACATACCTTCGATAATCAATATCCTCCTGTTCCAATCTCCACCTCTCTCGACTTTCATCCTCTTCTCGGTTTCCAGGATTCTCGAGGCGTAGAAAGGACGCAATATGCTTAATGGAGCGACGCGTCGCGTTTTCCAATTTTTGCACGCCGTTCTCTGCTTAAACTGCTCCTCCATTAACTAATTGACTGCTGCGAAGATTCGTCGTGATATCGCTGTTGGTCAACGAGACTAAGGAAGGGGCTCCATCCTTGGAGCAAAGAGACAGGAAAATGGAGGAGGACAGGCGTAAAGATGTCCCCAAGGTTTCTACGACTTATCACGTGTTTCTGCGGAGAGGTGGAACGACACTGGTTTCTATACGTAAACTGATCAGTGATTCGGTTGAAACTGGTTCGATTGTTTACTATTCTATGACTCATTGAAATCATGACTCATAGCGCGAGCGAAATGTTATGTATTTATGTTTATATATAAAGGTTCCACCGTGGGAAACGAGATCGTATGTTATATGTTTTGGTTTTGAACGAGACATTCTCGTTCGTTCGTCGTCCTCGTTCAGTTCGATTTAATTTTCAACGTAGAATCTTCATTCAAGATTTTTCGCGAACGATCTTCTAAATTATATCGATTTGGTTAAATTAAATAGTAAAGTTTTTGTGATTGGAGAATTAGAGAGATATTTTTCGCTTGGCAGGATCGAATAACTTTTAGGATCTTAACTTAGTGCCTTTGATAATCTTTTTAAAACTTTTATAAATGTTATCAGTTAATGGATTTTCGTTGTATCGAGAACGTAACGTTACATATTCATGATGGATACGTGCAAAAGTTTTAATAATCGAAACTTTCGATCTTTCTCGTCACGTTCCAGATCCCTCGAGTTTCTCTCGTTCGTCGAAGAAGGATTAATTATCAGTTTATTAATTAGAGAAGGGTTGAAATGTGAAATTGAACAATGAAAAAAGGAAAGGAAAAAAGAATTTCGATCTATATGAAACGCAAAAAATTCTTCTAGATCCAAAAGCATATTAACCGCGTATATTTACTTTGCATCAGTCACGCAGACATCTCGTCAAAATTTCACATTTCCTCCACGTTATCTTTAACATTTTCTAAATCAGATCCAGCTTCCAACTCATCGCCACTCACCAGGAAAATTCATTTGCAAATGGAATGGACGAAAGAAGGAATCCAGTACCTCTTCCGAATAACATCTGGACTAAGAACAATTTTTCATTTATGTGAATCTATATTTAATCGTGTTTCGCCTCGTTTCGAAGGAAAACCGATGGACAATGAACGGATCTGATACACGAGAAATTCCTTTCTGCCCGTCCACGATTAACATCCATTGTTGAATTTGCATAAAAAATCTAATTTAAAATGAAGAGGATCGAAACACGCGTTTTCGAAAAGCGTGAACCGATCTCCGTGTAAACAGTGTCGTATCGCGCAGTATAATTTGGTATGCAAATGTCAAAGTACGGGCCGACTCATATCGGTCGTTCAATTATGTGTAACGCTTAGTTAATTAGCCCTCTGCCAGCCGGTATTTAATTGCTCATTACGGAGGTAATTTGTAATTAAACGGGACACGATTCGCTGGGCAAGAAGGCCGATCTTCACGACGGGTGTATCATCTGTGTGAGCATGTGTATATATATATATATTTCCCTCCTCTCGGCTCCCTCACTTTCTCCACTTCCATCGACCACTGTGATCATTAACATGGAAGGTTTGCAATTTGGAAAATTGATGGGATATCAAATCTCACGCGACCGCACCATGCTTTGCCCGCGAAAGTAAAACGAGGCCTCCCTTCCCCTCCCTTTGAAGGAATCCGCTGATTACGTTGCTGATTACGAAGCAATTAAGGGATCGAGGATGTCTAATCCGTGTACATAACGTCTAGCATGTGGGTATCCAAGGATTTTAACGAGAATTTCATTTTTGAGGTATGGATCGTCATATGATATTAAAGGATTTGTGTAATATTTGTATATGTATGCATGATATAATATAATTAAAGATTAAGTTTGGTGGAGGAGTTTAGTAACTAATACGTAATTTATTATCTTTTATTAAGTAAATAATGCACAATAATAGATTATATTAGGCGTTATATAATAATAGTAGGCGTTATAAAATTATAGTAAGTTAAAGAAAATAAATTTAGAAAATTTACATACATAGATAATATTATAAATTGTTTCGATTTGAAAATAATAAAGTTGGAATATTTCGATCAAATATTCCTCTAATTGTAGAATGAAACTATATCAAAATCTATAAATCGTATATTGGTATACTAGGCGTTATATAATAATAATAGAAAGAATTGCAGATCAAAAAGCTCGCGATCGATCTGATATAGCATTGTAATGTTGCAATTAAATGAAAAAAATTATAGTAAATTATAGTAAGTTAAAGAAAAGAAATTTAGAAAATTTACATACATAGATGATATTATAAATTGTTTCGATTTGAAAATAATAAAGTTGGAATATTTCGATCAAACATTCCTCTAATTGTAGAAACTATCCTCTAATTGTATGAAACTATATCAAAATCTATAAGTCGTAGCCATTTTCAGCTAAATATAACGAAATAGGAAAACAGGAGTCACAAAGATTAAATGTCCTGGATTCGTATTTCAAATAAAATACCGATACCACGAAAAATTATTCACCACGTTCGCCATACATCATTCGTTCCATTCTCGAAGGGAGGAGACGGTTGAATCTCGCGTTTCCGGTGGCGATTCAATGAAATTCGCCGTGTACAAGGTTGAAGGGAACGTCGAATCAGGCTCATAGATATTTTATAACTCGAGGATTGATGGTCGGCCGCGTTTTCACCTAATGCCATCTTTCACCAAGCCATACCGATGTCCGGAAGAAGATGGATATTCGTAATTTCCTTGGCTTTCCTTAGGGACAGACGCAGCTCCCTACGTGTTCTTCCTCGGTCAATTTTCTTCTTCTTCGATCCCTGCTATTAGAATACGACGAGACAAGAAGAGAATCGATCCTCTTGTTCTCTATGGAGAGGCTTTTTCGAACGAAGTAGTATAGGAAGTGGTGAATCGAAGTTTAAATTGAAAAGAAAGAGAACGATCTTAAAATTTCGAGATTTTGAATAAAGAGAGAAAGAGAGAGATGAATGATATAAATGAGAAAATGTTTGAGTAGTTATTTTATATATTTTTGGAGCGAAATTTTTTCAGTGTTCCGCTCAATTCTAATAAACTTATATAACGAGACAAACGAAGAATCAAGAATTTTAGATTTGAACTATGGATATTAAAATATGTAAACACAGAGAGAAAGAACGAACGTACGAAAAAAGAATTTCAACGGTGGCAGGTGAATAACGAAAGAACTTGGTCATGTTCTCCAATAGTAGCCAGGGAATCCAAGCTCATAACAGCTTGCATGTTCCGCCAAGCATACATCACTCAAAGACTCCTCTAAACGAAACTACTTCGCCCAACCTCGCAGAAACGTGTCCATATATCAAACAACGTCGATACACGTACAGTCAATATAACGTGCACGAAAAATCGGAAGCACGAAACGAAAGCTTCTTTCTCAGAATACGTCCAGGATGCACAGCATGAAAGCATCGTCAACTCCTGCGTCAATATCGAATAGAACCTCATTGTAAACGAATAATACTATAATTCATCAGACTTTTTTCCTTTTGCACAAATATCACCCTCTCCCTAAATTCCAAAGTTAAATTCTACAAACCTCAAACATATCTTAATCTCCAACTTTAGAACCTCATTGTAAACGAATAATACTATAATTCATCAGACTTTTTTCCTTTTGCACAAATATCACCCTCTCCCTAAATTCCAAAGTTAAATTCTACAAACCTCAAACATATCTCAATCTCCAAATTTAGAAC
>NW_006263402.1:111670-115391 GCF_000469605.1 Apis dorsata
TTCATTGTAAACGAATAATAGTATAATTCATCAGACTTTTTTCCTTTTGCACAAATATCACGCTCTCCCTAAATTCCAAAATTAAATTCTACAAACATATCTTAATCCCCAAATTTTCAGACACTTACTCAACAACAAATTCACTCTACTAGATTCAACTCAATCTCATCTATAAATTATTTCCACGAATCTTCATCGAAAAGAAGAAAGAAGAATAAGACACCTTCTTCAACTATATCGTGACTATCTCGAACTTTTCAACCCCGTTTAAAAATCCTCGATGCATTCTCCAAGAGTGCACACACATACACACACACACACACACGCACATTTGGTTGGTCAATTTTTCACGTGGCACGTTTAGTCGCGTATGAGTTTCCGCGCGGCTCGGTCATCGCTCATCCGCGAGATGCATTTAAGCGTACACGCAAACGCACGTGCGTCCGTGGGGGAGGAGGGGGAGACTAGGCTCAGGGCGCATTGTCTTACCTCGATGGGCTGACCCTCGCGGGGTCATAGATCACGGGCTTCCTGGAGTAGTCCCTCGTATAAATCATCGGCCACCGCTCGGCCTCAACGGATTTATCGTCCGCGTCTGAGCCACTTAATTTATCAACCGAAGAGAAGAAACTGTTGGACAAACTGTGGAATATCTTTGATTTTTTTTTGCCAGCTCGTTTCGATAAAACTGCGCGTCGAACTGTGCTGGTTTTCCTTTTAGTGGAAATTTGCGCATTTGGAAGAATCTTGATGCTGAGGGAATGTTAATTATTAAATTATAATATAGTATAGTAGGTTCATAGAGATTTGTGTATTTAATAAAATCTTGTATATAGTTTTGTAGATGTTGACAGGTAAAGAAGATGATGATCATTCTATGGAGTTTGAAAAAAAAAATGTAGAAAGTTTGTAGTGTGGGAAAAAATTGTAGAAATACTTTTGAATATCACATTATAGATTTTAATTAATTTGTTTAAAGTGAGAAGAAGAAGAAGATTTTAGAATTGAATTGAATTTTAATGAGTATAACATTTTCTTTTCTTTTCTTTTTTTTTCAGATTTTTTACAATTGATGAAGCTACAAATTGGACCAGAAGTAACCTGATTTATTGAAACGAATTCACGGAGATATACATCGTGAATATCGTTATTCTTTCTGTTCAACGAATTAATTGGAACGTTATATTCGTTACCTTCATCAAGTTAATTCTACCACGAATTGACACGATACGAATATATAGGAATATTCCAAAAATTCATTAAATTTATGCACATATGAAAATATTCTTATTACGTGTTAAACATGTAATAAAGATTCATTTCCATCATCCTTAATTTCAACAAATTCTAACATTTTTTTTTATTTTTCTTTACTTTTAATTTCCATATAAAAATCTATATTTATAATAATGTAATAACAGACATATATTTATTCCAATTAACTAAAGAATTATATCGATAATCTGAATATTTCTAAGATGAAATATAAATAAATTATTTTTCGTTAATCGTTCATCCATCGTCTTCTCACGATTAATTCAATTAATCCCGCATCGCTAATCAATCCAATCGATATCCAATCACGCGTTACCGCGTAACAATTAAAATCATCATCACGCACTTAAACGGATTCAAACAGATCCTTCCAAACCAGTGTGTCGTGTCATCGCTTTTGTTTGGTTAAACTGTTGTCTATCGTTCTACCGGATGCCATGAATGTGAATAACCGGTTGGTTGAAAGCATTGGCTCAGAACAAGCCGCTTTGAATATGGCGTGACTGATAAGGCATAGACACGGCCGCGACTGATTTATCACTGGAACTGGTCATGAACGTTTATGGATCACGCGTCCTTGGCTCTTATCATTGTCGCGCCTCGCACACGACTCACGATCCATTAAGATTCCGCTTTTTCCTTTCTTTAATCGATAAACGGGGAAATCAGGATTGAAGGAACGTCCAAAACTTGAATAATGGTAAACCAGAACCCTTATCTTTCCTCCACGATAAAAGTCGAAAACTTGGGACTCGAGGAAGACTACTTTCACTTTCCAATAAAAATCGAACGATCGATCGAAATTTGAGATTCGAAGGCCGAGATCTATCTTTTTTCCTGTACTACGAGAATTGATAATTTCTTCAAAAATCAAGAATTCAAGGAGTTCTGTAGAGTAAAAATAAAAATAAAAGATTTATATAACCTAATATCTAATTTTAACCAAATATCACGACCATCAAAATTAATATAATCCCTGGCCACAAAATCTTTCTCAATTATCGCCTTTATCAACTTTTCACTAATCCCCATTCCATCCAATCCCATTCCCCGTCCAAGATTAAAACAAAATCCCCGTAAAATCGACCAGAGAGAGAGAGAGAGGGTCCAGATTCGAGCAGTCCATCGACCATCCACATCCAAAGCAAATCTAACGACAAACTGTTGCCAGACTCCCCTTCCTCTTCCCCTCCTCCTCTAAATTTCGTTGGCTTCGACCAAATCGTTTGTTCGATTATTCCAGTTGGATACGTGTGCAGGATTTCTACGTTTAAACGAGTACAACGGGGAAAACGGGGCGGAAAATGGAAAGGGAAAGGGGGCAAAAGTTCGAGCAAAACGTGCAATTGGTGGATCTCGGGTTTTCATCGAGCTATCGAAAGGGAGGCAATAACAAGGGAAGAAAGAAAGAAAGAAAGAAAAAAAGAAAGAAAAAATGGACAATGGCGCGGCAATTAAGAGGGGGGCCAAGAACTGAAGCTGCGACTGATTTCTGGAAATAACAGCATTGGAAATTGATTCCCCTCCCCTCTATGCCGTTGAAAAAGCGATCACCGGATGGACGTGGGGTTTTCTTCGTCAAGTGCCACGATTATGTTTCACGCACGTCGAAACGTGTCGCGAATTTATCGTTGGACGATCATTATCGAGAGGATCAGTTTCGAATAATTGTAACCTCGAATTATTCTTCGTGGAATTGTTATTGTTGTTTCCAGGTTCCAGGATCTCCCTCCTGGATCCACGATTCTCATCGAATTCAAGCTTCCTCTTCAAATTAAGCGAGATTAATCGAGGAGAGAATTGTTGTGGTCGAAGAGATTGTTATATCTATGGATGTCGAGGATGATTAATTTTAAGTTGGATTAGCAAGAAGGAAATTCAATTCTTGTTGTGAATGAATTTTTCCAAGAAATGTGAAAGATGCAAAAAGAAAAAGGAAAAAGTATCCGTTTTTTCTTTAAGTATAAATTATTTTTTTGTACTTCAAGAGGCAATATACCAAGGATTTTCTCTAATTTTTCTTTTGCGCCATTATGAATGTATTGACGTATATCTACGTTCTGTAAAATATATGATAGGATGTATTTCGGAAAATGAAGAACAAGATTGATGTTGAATTCTCAGACGTAACTGGAAAGGAATTTAATTCACTAGCAATAAAATTGTTCGGCCAAACAGCGTTCGCCATCGAATCGGGAAATAACAAGCACCTGGCTCCTCGATAAAAAGATTACTTTCTGCGAGAAAATCGTAAGAAACACATATATATCGATCACCGATATAAACTTATTCGCATTTTTTTATTTCTTGTTTCTTCTTTTTTTTATTCCTCTTTCTTTTAAATCTTCGAGTTTCTTTTGATTTTTGATAATTGAAATGATAAGGAAAAAGAGAGAGAGAGAGAGAGAGAGAGAGAGAGAGAGAGAGAGAGAGAGAGAGAGAGAGA
>NW_006263402.1:115717-128281 GCF_000469605.1 Apis dorsata
GAAGGAAAGTTGTGTTGGAAGCAAATTTTTAATTTGAAAATATACGACATAAAATTGTTTTTACGTTCTTTGAAGTCGAGGGGAAGATAATATCGTCAAAGGCAACGAACGACTAGTATAATATAATATCCTTGTTTAGAGTAAAAAGAGATCATCTTTCAAAGAATAGTCGCATAAAATCTGTCTTTATTAAAAAACTCCTCTCCTTAATATCTTATCCTTTTCTTCCAGCGTAATCAACTGCACGATTTTAACGACCTATTAGTCTTAAATACAATTTGCATAAACGTAACAAGAACTATTATATTTTTACCGATCTTTGAAAATTCTTTCCTCGGTTGGGATCAAGAGGATCCGACGTACGTGAAATTTTTATACGAAATTTTATGAATAATAACTTACTTAAAAAATATCCTTGAAAATTCTTTTACTTTAATTCTTCGAAAATAATAATTTCACAAATGTAAATAATAGTCTAAATAATTCATCGTCTAAATTCATAAATATCGAATTATTCCAGCAAAAAAAAAAAATTAATAAAATTCTCGATAACTAAAATAAAACGAAACAATTTCCACGAGCATCTCCATTCGAGTACCCCGCTTAAGAACGAAAATCGTGGCGGTCCTTAAAGTAAAGTCGCGGGTCTCATCGAGGGAAATAAAGGAAACGATGGAGTTAGTTCAGGGAAAAAGGAAAATGTCCGATCAACCACGGTCGATTTCCACTTTCCCAACGGGTTTTCGCCGGTGGCCTTAATACTTAAAAATCCTTTTCCTCTCGTCCTCCGCGCGAAACTAAATCCTCGACACCCGCTTTCCGCGCGGAGAAACGTCTGAAACATTTACGCGACAACTTGGACGAAAGTTTTAAAGACTCTTTGTCTTTAAAGGGGAACGTTGTGTGCACGTATGTAGATATATATTTCCTCCCCTTTTATCCGGAAAACTCTTTCTATCTCCCTCTTAATTGGGCTCGAACTTTAACACGACCGATTTACCATAAAATTGACGAAGGAAATTGTGCAAACTTGACGACATCGATTCCAATGGATCGAAGGAACAAACGTTGAAACGTTCAATTCTTCTGTAATTTTAGCGAATTGAATAAATGAAAAAATAAAGATACGAATAAATTAGCTCTAACACATACTGTTAAACTTTCTATCGAAGCAACGAAAAGGAATATTTCTATAATAATTTTACAACACTTCAAAACTAATTCTAAAAATTAACAAAAAGAAAAACATCTTCGAATCGCTTCAAACTCGTGATATCCCCCACAGAAGAAGAGGAATAAAGAAAGCTTAAAAATTGAAAAAAATTTACGAAAAAACGTAATAAGAGGCGCAACGAACGGTCGAAATTAAAATGGCGCGCAATTTCAATTACCATTATTTTTGCGCTATACATATATATACACATACACACACAGGAGTAGAATCGAACGAGTGGACACACAGAAACCACGGACCACCGATTGATTTATCGTGGAGGAAATTAATATCCTTCGGACGAGGTGGAACCGGTTCCATGGGCGTCGCTTTGTTGCCTCTGACCGCACCCTAGAAATGCTAGGTTGCGGTCGAACGATGTTACGGGAACACCCTCTTTTCAATCACCCTTAACACACGTTGAAAACGTTAACCAATGACCCGGCTGAGTGACCCATCCCTTGGACCGACCGACCAGTTCCGCGATCTTCCACGCCGCTTTTATGCTAATTAATCGCGGCCGGACCCTCGTCCTCCCTTTTTCTTACTATCGTTTCGTTAACGATCGCGCTCACGTTGTGTAACTTGATTAGCTTGCTCGTGGAGGATCGTGGTCGAGGATTTCTTTTTTTTTCTTTTCTTTTTTAAATTGATATTGCGAAACGCGAGTCACGCAAGACTTCGCGTGTTAATTATTTGAATTGAGGTATTTGATTTCTCAAGTAATTTCTTAAGTACGAATGATAGAATGATGTAGGTGTAAACGTGATTTTTATTAACTTTGGATCAATTTTTATGCTTTTAGGGTTAGCACAAGTGTTACTTTAATTATTGAAATCGAATAAAATTGAGATTATAATATCGTTTAATATTACGTTATTTGTTTTCGCCTTTGATAATGATCGTACGATTATTTCGAAATTTTGTTTGATGTTACGTATAAATATTTGTACTTGTAATATAATTCGTAATATTTACGAGAATATTTAATTTTGTATTTTATCTCGCAACATCTATTCTTTATAGAAATAATAATATTCAAAAAAATATTAAAGTGTTGAAAAATTAAATCACTTAGATGATCAATATTTCCTTTAACTATTCTACCGTGATATAAAAATAAGAAATATAGAAGAGTATTGAGAAACATCAAAAAGTTTAAAGCTATAAACTTTAAAAAAAAAAAAAAGAATACTCGGCTATGAAATAAATAATTTCTTCTCAATATTTCGATAAGGAAAAACATTCTTTGTCATTAAAAAAAATTTTGTAATTCCAATATACGCAGCTCTTTTCTTCATATCAAATAACAATACACGAGGATCCGGGCCAGAACAACGTATTCCGTATCGTCAATATCGTAAGGATAAATGGCGAATATTCGGATGTGGATATCTCGAGATTCATCCCATTCCCGTGCTGTGGATTTGAAAACTATCAGGAATATATGGGTGGAATGCAAATGCCGTATTACGAATACGGAGAGGAGAGACGTCCAACGGGCGGGCGGAATGAAATAGAACCGTTTTAAAACGGATGCGTTCGGCTTTGTGAAAAACTCATCAATTCTTGCACAAAGACGGGAGATCGCGAAGCTGCATCGATCGATCGATCGAACGAACGCGCGCGAATATTTCTATAATCCCGAGGGACGGGAGAAACAATTTCTCGCGATACGTTGAGACGGTAATTTTCTCCAGATATTTCTCAACTTTCCTCTTCGACATTCCGTCTCGTCGTCGAATAATTCGTTCGAGCATATCAAAACTTTTCTCCGAAGATTTTAATATTCTTACTTCTACCTAACTTATTATTAATTTCCTTAATAATCCTTAATTTCCTCGACGTGATAATAAAACTTAGAAAAACTCCGGAAATATACGACAAAATATCTCGAAACGATCGTTTATTCTCCAGAAATTCGCGAATCCCCGAAAAACCGGAAAACAAACAAGGAACAAAAAAAGGAACTCCATCATCCTCACAATCCTTCGAAAATAATCGCCCTTAATTTCTCTTAGCTCCACCGTAAATCGGGATCGATTTTCCTCGCCGTGGAATCCCACCCCATCGCATTCATCTCCATAAAATATCGAAGTATTTCGAAGAAGAAGAAGAAGAAGAAGAAGACACACGCGGGAGAATTGTGCTGATCCACGGATGCGTGGTTCGGCCGCGGGTAATGGTTTAAAAGCTTTCGACGTGCGTTTGGGGGGCGAGGGGCGCCGAAGACGAGGGAGGGAGGGGCGGGTTCCACGGATAAGTGCCGTATTGGCATTTGACTGCCGGCTGGAGGGCCACGTCTGGGAAATGTACAGCGCGAGGAATGGGAAATGGGTTGGCTGATGGTATGGGATGCCTTCGGATGGGATGCTTGTCTGAGCCCATCCGGGAGACCTTCCGGTGTGTCTCCGTCCCCAGGAAAGGGCCTAGACGATATAACTCGATTCGAATTCCTTTCCCTCGAATTCCCTCCTCCTCTCCTCCCCCCAGCCAAAGGCTAAACATGGTGGATGGAAAAGTCCTGGCTTCTGGGATGATTTTGGGAGGGGGAGGGGGAAAAGGGTGCGGTCAGACGGCTTTTGGGGAGGGATACTTTTGAGGTTATCGAGTAGGGATCGGTGGTTTAATCGATCGTGGTGTGTGTAAGGTGGAGAATCAGGGAATTTGACGTTCTTTATTTTAAATTGTGCGAGAGATTGAGGAAGAGGTTTTGGATGGGTTATTTAGAATTCTTTTTGTAGTTTATATACAGGCGATTTTATTTTTTCAAAATTATTAAATTTTTGGTCAAAATTAAGATTTTCAAGTGTCGTGATTGAAATTATGAAACGCCAAATATCTTCTGATCGTTTCGATTTTTCGTGAATCTCGTCCACACTTCTTGCCAACAAACTTAAGCGGAAATAAAATGTAAATTTTTGCCGATAGTATGCTCTTAATCAGGCCAGGTACGATTCATCGATGTACGATGTTGTGATAGCCGTTAAATCGATTATCTCCTCGTCTGGACGTGTTCTTCGTTTTCGCGTCACTCCGTCGTGACACTAATGACGTTAAAACGGATACGCTGATCGATGGATCCGATCGTTAAGCCTTCGATTCGGCGGCATGTAGCCCCTGCCTAATTAAAGAATAACGACGGTAGTCGCCCGATCCAGCCTCCGATCGTTCTTCAAATACGGCCAGGTCCGAAATGATGCATCAGTCCCTCTCTCTCTCTCTCTCTCTTTTTCTTTTTAATCTCTCTACCCCTCTCCGTTTCTCACTCGTTTCACGGGCCCGCATTCCATCTGCTCGTTAGTTCCGGCTAATTTGAATCGAGCACTTGCATTATTCCATCTTCGAATCTGTCTTTATACAAGACTGCTTTCGGCCGATTTTCGTTTTTCTTTTCGTCCATCCATTTTGACTGATTGCCCAGCCTGCTGTTCGATGGATTAAAAAAAAGAAAAAAGTTTCAAACTCGAAACGTCTTTTTAGCATGGCGAGATCGCGTTAATTGTTCATTTACAATTGTTTGTACAATTAATTGTTAATTGTTCATGTACAATTGTTATTCAGTAGAAAGTGAGGGTTAGCTCAATTTCTTTTATATTCGAGAGAGAGATTTGTAAGAAGTTGTGAAAGAAGTAAAGATTTCAGGCTATCGTGCATTGTGATAATGAATTAATTTTTAAATTTGATGTAAATGGATCTTGAAAGAAGATTCTTATACCTTTACCTCCATTCCTCTAATTCCTTTCAGAACATATTAAAATAAGAATATCTCTCTTACTAACAGCTGTCCACAATAATACAAACGCCCACGATCGATTCTTTCTCGAACAAAAAACAAATAGAAAATTTTTGTATTTCTTCCATTATATATTATAAATACAATAATCCATTATTGTATTTCTTCCATGATAACGTGTCGTCCAAACAGAATACAGAACGCGGAATGGAGAACTTAATACGAGAAGTTGCACATAGGAAAAGGACTAACTGGACTAACGGTTAAGATTCACGTGCAATTTGTATCAGGCGTGACTCGACGCTTCTATCTGATCGCCACGGCACCGATAAGCGCGATAACAAGTGTGTATACCACGTTAATCTCGCGACTGAATAGAGGACGCGACCGAATACAGATGTTATCCTCCGTGTGTACGAAGCTCGGAGATTAGAGAACGATCGCAGACGATAATAATCCATCCACGCTGTAAGCTCTGTCGTCTGGATGTGAATTGTCCTTGTAAAAAAAAAAAATGGAGAAAAAGAATTGGCGATTTATTTTATTCCACTCCACGAATAGATGTGCGTGTATCCACCAACGTTGGGATAAACGTTACGATGAATCGAGAAGAATTTTTCATGCGAATTCAATGTTTGAGGAATATTGAAAAATAAGAAGAATAAAAATTCTACAAATTTGTGCGAATACGTGATTGGAAGAATTTTCGAAGAAAGTGCTTCGTTATTATTTATGTTAAAATATTTATGTTGCAAAAATCTTACGAATAATTAGTAATCTCTTTGCAATCAAAACGAAATTTTTAATCCGTATTTTTATCTTTCATCGGGATGAACTATCACGAAAACCATTTTTGTTTCGTTACACGCGATTTTGTTCATCGTTTTCGCTTTGAATGGGGGGGATAAAAAGCGATCAGGATCTCGTGATCGCGCAACTCTTTCGGCCCGCGGATATTTTGCATTTATATTAAGCGAAATCGACGGGACGCCGATCGTTTCGACGTTTTTGTATCGTACGTGTCCTTTTCACAAAAGCAGGTCGCACACACGGTATCATTATACGCCCAATCTTTTTCATCGTTGGACGAGAACGTTGTCGAAATATAACTATCTACTTATTATATTCCTTTCTTTCTTTCTTTTTTAACCGGAGATCAAATTTCTTCTCCCGGGAAAAACAAATTGCAGAACAAGGTTGAAATTCTAAAAAAAAAAAAAGAAACAGTCTTTAAAGAGATTCTTCCATTTTCAATTTTTGAAATAATAACGATTAAGTGAATAATCGAAAATACAATTCATATAAACAAGAAAAACTCCCTAACTCTGTCCATCTTCTTGAAACAGCGCCTACAGTCTATATCGTTTCGCGAGAATTCTTCAAAAAATTCTCTTAATCTCCTTCACCTTGCAGCCATGATCCAGCCTGCATCAGGCCATCGTTCGATGGCCCCGAGGCGTTCGTTTAATATCCATCGAATCCTCCGTCCAGGCCGATTCCTCGAGGCGTTTCCGGTTCGATAGGTCGCGTGCAATCTGGACACGTGCCAGACTACCGGCTGCAAGCCAGACAATGCATCTCTTACGTGATCGGTTACCACGAGAATGTTTAAACAACGATCGGAGAGCCACGTGGCTTGGAAAAGGGACGATCGACAGAAGCTGGTCGAGGCAAATTGGTAAATGGCCATCGATTGAAAATATTCGTTCCCCGTAGTTGAATACGGGAAAAATGGGGCAATTAATTTCGCAACATCCTCGAGAATGTGAACTTGAAATGGATGATACGTGTAAGTAAGAATATTGTTGATCGGTTTATCGAGAAAAGATAGAAGAGAATGGGATCCTTTGGATTGAGGATTGAATAAGTTCTTCTTATTTTTACAAATTTTCACTTTCTGCTTATTATATTAAATGAAACGAAAGGAGGGATCTTTTTCCCTTTCCATGAAAAGGAAAGGAAGAGGAAGATCATTGACAGTAAAAGGGAATTTCAATGAACAAGCGTGCTTTATCGGACGAAAGTTTGTCTAGGTAGGAGAAACTCGGTATCAGCGATAGGAAATTACGTGAAAGTAAAACTCGCGAGAGAAACAGAGGAGAAGGAGGAGGAGGAGGAGGAGGATAGGGTGAGAAGGAAGAAAAACGAGGGGTCGCGTCATGAGGCATGGCCAGGGAGAAATAAAGCGGACAAACATTAACGAAGATAGATGAAGGGGACGAAAAATAGGAACGCGCGAGATAGAGTTAGAACCTGTGCAAAATGCGGAAGAAACATTCCACTGGATGGAAAAAAAAAAAAGAAAGAAAGAAAACGTGGAAGTTGGAAGAAAGAAGAGAATGCGAGGTATAATAACGAGCAGAAAACTCGAACAAGTTACTGAAGAAATTCGAAATTGTGAATACAAATTCGTCCCTCCGTTTTAAAATTATATCACACCACGAAATAATATAAAAATTATCCTCTATTTTTCAGAATTCTCTGAATTCAAATAATTCAAAGCGAAACAAAACACTGAAATAATCTTTGAAATGATCTCAAATACACATCACACTTCGAATTTATGATGAAACTATTCTTATATTCTTCGGAATATTAAAAAAAAAACCACGTGTTTCGTGATACAAATTATATTTAAAATAAGAAGATTCGATAGAAAACCTTGGATACTCGACCTTCGAGGGGACCAGTCGTCCAAAGATCTCGAGAAGGAACGGAAGAGGAAGGAGTAGGTCTTTGTACGGGCCGGTGCAGTTTCATTCCGTTCGCTTATCCGTGTGTTTATCTTACAGCGCATTGTTATTTCGCCTCTAGCCGAGCCGAGAGAAGAAAGGAACGTGGATAATTGAACCGTATCCTATCGCGGATTCCCCTCTCCTCCGCCCTTCTCTCCTCCCGCGGCATCTCGCCAGAGAAAGAGAGAGAAAGAGAGAGAGAGAGCATTGCACCATCGGCCATATAGATTCCACCCCTTTCTCGGCCCCATCCTAGCCCCATTTCGTTATATGCATGCCGGGTCGCGGCATTGTTCGGCCGGAAAGCGAATTAAAAGATGAGTTTCCGCGTGAGGAACGACGCCAGGGATTACAGCACCCACGCGTTATAATCTTTGGAGATAGTCGGGTAGCGTGTGGGTGCGCTGGTAGATGAATTTAAATTGTTAGAGTTCGTTTCGTAGCGTGTGGGTGGGGCGTTGATTGCGTTCATATAATTGGAAATATTTATTTTCGTTCAACGAGGGGGTGAGTTTGTACGATTGAAAATTTTTATTTCGTTAACAAAAGTTTTTTCAAAGATTTTTACATGGGAGTAGATCTTGTTTAACAGTGTTTCGGAATGTGAAATTTGGTTAAGGTTTTTTTCTTTTTAAAGATGAAACTTTATAAACTTCGTAATTCGGATTTATTTTGATTCGGTTGTTGGAGAACGTAAGGTAGATCGATAAGTAGATCGATTTTTATCATTGGATACACAATTGCACTCGAAACGTGCTTGCCTATCATAATTTTTCCTTTCTAAGGGATATTTTTATTCACACACGGAGCTCACCCTTGGCAAACGTAACCCACTTAAGATCGCTTTATCGATCCAGTCTGGCATCAGATAACGGCACCTGCCATCCTGATATTTCCGTGTACCCACTGTCACGAGCGACAGTGGATGACAAATGAGATAATAGCGACAACGATGCTTGACGTTATTCATCTTACTCTTGACCTAACAACGTGCCTTTATATTCCATTAAACCGCAATTCAGTTTCCATTGTTTATTGTCAAGGATCTCGTGCGATTCTTCGTCAAACAGATTATCACGTATTCGATATCAGCGTATGCTTATCTTTGTTTCAGACAACGTTCGCATCGCTTGTGTTAAAATTCTGCCATGAATTAAATATTCTTAGGACGTACGTGTATCTCTTTCAACTCTTTTGAAACGATGTGATGTTATAGTCAGTCCGTATTTAGCTTTATAACAAGACCTTTCCATTCCACAACAACGCGTGGAGTAATGCAAGATAAGGGAATAGAAGAAGAAAAATTTCGAATAAAAATTTAATTACTCCTCGTGTTGAATTCTCGATCAATACTTCCTTTCTTCCCTCTAAATTTCTTATTAAATTCGCATCAATCGTTCGATAAAATATTGTAATAACTTGAGAAAAGTCCATCGATGTTCGTTCAATTAATCAAAAACTTTACTCCTTACTAATTTAACATTTTCTAAATATTTTTTCAATAATCAGATCGTGGAACACATTTCTACCATTCGAACAAATTTCAAATATTATCATTATTTATTACATCATTAACTCCTCCTATCACATAAATATTTATTTAATAAACCATCCTTGTCATACACCAAATATCAATGATATTACCAAACAACTATCAAAATCGTAACCAATCTATATAATTTCCATAATCACCTCATCGAGGGTTCACCCAATTTTTACTCAATTTCACCCATGGCAGATACATCCATCCACGTCCACCCCCAGCACAGCGTTGAACGAATGAAACATCAATCAGATCCATTTAATTATCCGGCGTTTCTTGTTAAAACCGGGGCCGTGATATTAATAATTAATAAGTCTCGGCCAATTTCAGCGGCGCATAATGTTTGCATAATGGCGGAACGGCCGATTCGGTGATATCGCTGCCCACGAAGATAGATAGTGGATGGCGGCCACGATTGGAAGTGACGTCGTTTAGGACGATTCCGGACCCGGGTCACGCACCACGGCTACGCTGCTAGTACCAGCAATATCGTACATCTCGGCCAACGGTCAGCAAGAGTGATATTTATGTCGAGCCGGCCGCGGTAAATATGAAAAGGATGAAACAGGCCGGGCTGGATTTACAGCTGCCACGTATCTGCCACGAGGAGAGTCTTCCCCCATCCCCAAACGACTTCCGGAAATTCTTCATTTAATCATCGTCGTTTCTCGGCGGAGGGGATTATTTTGAGATCGTGAGATCCATGATTTTTATGTTTGGAAGAAACTTTTTGGGGGGGAATTGAATGGAAGACAATTGTTACTAAATGTTAATTAAATCTAAAAATTTAATTCAAACGATATCGGTTAAGGTTGGTGAGTTATTTTACTTTGCTTTTGTATATTATTTTAAAATAGATGGACTATAAAAAAATTCTATCAGATCGTCAGAATTCTTCCTTCCTCAGAAGAAAAAAAAAAAAAAAAGAAAGGAATTTCATACCAATTTAAATTACCACGAATTACACGCCAAATATGGCAGTCCAATTCTCCAGCTATAATTCCATGTAAAAAAAAAAGAAAAAAGAAAAAAGAAGGATTTGAAAAAAAGCGTCATTTGTCTAAATGATAATAACGATTCGCGACAGGTCGACCGTCAGGTTGCGTGGTTAAACAAGGCGTGAGTAACACGACGACGAAATCCTCAATTTATCACGAAGACGAGAAGGGGGTGAGGCGGAGGGATCCGAAAAGGATGTTTGATTAATATTCGGATTAATTCCTGCTCCCTAATCCCGCGACCGGTGATTAATAATCCATCCCTTGAATCCATCCCGCCTCCAGAGATGGAAAAGTGAGACAAAAGAATCGACAAAAGGTCGAGGAATTTCGTTAACGAGACCCCCGTGACGAATTAATTCCCATTCTCGTTCCATATCTCGTCATTATTCGTCACGTTCTCCCGATTGAAACGAATTTGGCCACTGTTTGATTTTTCGTTGTGAAATCGTGAATCTTGATTAATTTGAACAAGAGGGGAGGGAGGAAAAATCATAAATCCATTTCAATTCATTGTTATTTCATTCAAAATTATTCCATTTCTATATTTTGTGCTAAAATTATTACGTTTCCTCGAGTCGTTTTTATTGAGATTTATAGGATATACCGTTATCGCGTATACTTTTAATATTAATTTCCAATATACCATAAAATTAAATTTGTATTTTTCAGAATATTTAAAAAGTTACGTGAAAATATCCTATACACGTATTAGAATGTATAAAGTTATTCGAAATAATCTCAAGTGTACTATAGTCACCTATATTTTTAAAACTATTTCCAGTTCCACGATAAAATTATCTCTATTTCTCAGAAAATTCAGATAGTTATACGGTACAACCTTCGAACAAGAATCTACAAAGTTATTCGAAATATTATTTCTAATATGCCATTTTCAAAATTATTCCAATCCACGATAAAATTATCTCTGTTTCTCGAAACATTTAAAAATTTTCGATGTACATATACATATATATATATTAAAAGTTACTTGAAATAATCTCAATAATTCTATTTCCACGTTAAAATTGTCTCTATTTCTCGACACATTTAAAAATTATACGAAAATCTTTATCTTAAATCTCGAGAAGAATTAATCGTCGTTCTCCTTCGATCCCTCGAATAATTAACTTAAATATTCCACAGATTCGCGATTTGAAACGTTATTACAACTTTCGTTTTCACTTCAAATCTATTTTTAATCAACTTTAAGATGTTAATTACGAATGAGTAAAATTTGTGAAAATTATGATCATATGTTGAATATGTTGTTACGTATTATGCTTCGTTGCTGGATCGAGGTTTAATTAATTAGCCTGGCACGTGGATAATTGTTGAACTATTCTAACGTGGAAAGTTTGATATTGAAACAAGTCGAGTTTCGCGTTTATAATACATTTGAAGAGGATGCTCCGTGTATCGGGAAAAGTTGAGAATGAACTGAAGGATTGTGTGTATTATGAACGGATTTTGAATGTCTGTGCATCGATGGAATATTTGGAAGTGTAAGAACGTGTACACATTGGAATTATTTCGATTATAATCGATGATTTTTAATGAAAATTTGTGATGGAAATTTTCACAAGCGTGAAAGTATTGCATCGAAATATCTTTAAAAAACGTTTCGCGAGATTTTTAAAAAAATTTTCTATGAAATTACACGTTAAAATTTCGTAGAATTAAATATATATTGAAACTTGTAGCAAAGTTGTTCCAAAAATGATTTCAACCAGTATTTTCGGCTCTTCCCTTGTTGGTGTATTCATATTAAAATCTTCCTTGAGACAAATAATTCAAAAACTTGTTTCTTATTTCTTATTTGCCAAAGAAACTTATTTACAAGTTATTTAATTACGTATTCAAAAAGGAGAAATAAATTTCCATTTTGAAAAGTATAAATTTAACACGATCACTCTTAGGTCATTTAACAAAATTCCAAATAAATCATTGGACAAATATCTACAAAAATGTCTACAAAATTCAAAATCTCCAAAAAGATTCTTAATCGCGCACAACGTCCACATAAAAATCCTTCCATTTGCTTGTGCAACGGATTAAAAAATTAAATTTCTTCGTCGAACCATTAACAAAAAAAAAAAACTCGATTTCGATTCATCATTCTGAATTCCCCGTGCGAACCACAGTCTGCAGACAGACTTTTTATGCAAAAGTATGTCACACTGTTGCGGATGCGCATTCATTATCGCTTCGTATAGCGCAATAAGATACCTTAAAAACAGATTCCACGTACGTGACATACGAATACCTCGTGTAACACACACACACACACACACACACACACACACACACATATAGAGAAACGTTGTTGCATGTTACAC
>NW_006263402.1:128687-131413 GCF_000469605.1 Apis dorsata
GACGAGGCCGAATGACCAAGATTAATTTACGCTTCACGTGCGTGTATTTATGTTTCCCTATTTTCCAACCGGTGCGAGGACACGTTCAATGCCCAACGAGACATTTATATCGGCGGTGCTTAACTAACGAACTCTCTCGACTCCATTAGACGACAGAGTAATGGATCTCAACGACAAAGTGTCATAAAGTGTCTAGTCATGGAGACGTATATATTTTTGGCTTTTTTTAGAAATACCACCATCGTATTTCCGATTCGATTTATAATAATTTAAATTTAAATAATAAATAATTTAAATTTCATTCGCGGAGAGATTTAATTGATTTCTCTTCTCTTTTTTTCTTTTTTTTTGTTTTTTATTTAATATTGTTAAGAGGAGAGATTTTATAAGACGGCGGAGAGAAGTGCAAATTTATATGAGAGAATTTAAATGCGATAAAGTGTATAATGGTATGCGGTGAAGTATCTGCGCAAATTATTCGGAGAAAAATATTTGCTGTTTAGATTGCGTGTCTATAAGGATATAAATTTGCATATATATATATATATATATAATATAGTTGTGAATTATTAGAATTAAAAGAAATTCAAGAAATTTTATTAACGCGGTAATATAATATTTTTTTTAAAACGACTAATATTTATTAATATTTATTAATCGGTGTGAAAGGAATTACGTCTAATGCTCGTAATTAATTTCATTGAATATTATTAAGTGATAATTTCATTGCTCATTATCCCGTAATATAATATGAAGGGAGATATTTCTCTGCTCGCTCGTAAAACAAAGTTTAACATCAGGTGTTAAAAAGTTGTTGTCGCGCAGTTATGTTTTAATTAATCCCGGAATTTACTGTTTTAACGATGGATAATCCGGGAATTTATTTTTTCACAATGCTTTTTCAAATGTTAATGAGAACACTTTAACGTTGTTTTTCTATTTATCAAAGCGAAATATTGAAATTTAAATGAGATAAATGACAAATTTTCTTTTTCCAGTTCAGTAATTTTAAATGCAAAACTTACAATTTTTTACAAAAATAAAGAAAAACGAAAGATAAATCACTTTTATCGTACAAACTGCTCTGATATCCTACATTTTCACTTAACAAATTCTAATCACAGTTCAAAGCGAAGCTAATGACTTTACGTTAAAATAATCTCTCTGTAATTTATCACTCAAAGACATACGAGACTCTTAAATCCTGAAAAACGCAATTTCGCTTCTCCTAATTTCCATTCGAAAATAAAAACAAAGTTGAATAGAAAAAGAAGATCTATCTATCCTTATTTCTCATTTTACTATTTCATTTCATATTTACTGTGTGCACATAATTTTAGCTCAAAGTTACTCGAGTTACCGGCGAGAAAAACATCATCGAAACATCGCCTCATGATCTCTGACTGGGATACAGACGTTAACAGACGTTGGATCGAGATCGAAATAGGCTTAAATGGCGGGTTGATCAGGCAGCGGTTCGTTACAGTCACACGCGATACACGCGACGTCGTCGTGATCATCATCATCATCATCGTCATCATCGTCATTATCATCATCATCATCATCATCATCACGTTCAAAGCGTTTTCACCCGTTTTTAAAAGAATCGGTCCGTCGCGCTGCTTCAAAACCGGTCGATAGCAATCGAGCCGCCTCTTTTTTTAGAGATAGTGGGCGATGGCACGATAGGCTGTCACGTTTTTTAATTACGGTATTCATTCCGGTGAAATTCTTAATTAAGCTATTCGACTCGATGAAAACGCTAATATAATCGAACGGCTCGAAAGGGAGGACGGTAGCAAAAAAAGAGGCGGCGTTTGATTAATTAAGTCGGTGGGATTGATTTTATTTAATCGACCGAAAATTGATGGCGGCGTGGTAGTTTTTCTCCGCTTCTCGCCGCCTTCAAGTTTTTTCTCAAAGTCGAGGGGAAATTGTTTCTTTTTTTTTTTTTTTTTTTTTTTTTTTGAAGACAATTTTAATATTAGAGTGTGAACTGTTCAAAGAGTATTTACGAAGCATATAAAGTTCGCGTTTATATGGTTATATTTAAAAAATTATACATTGTTTTTTTTTTTAAGAATTTTCGTGGAATTTAAATTAGTTGTATTCCAAGAATTGGATACTGTTATCAATCAAAATGTTGGAATAATTTTATCAATTAAATTATTATATATCAGTAATAAAATATTCACTCACGTTCTCGTCGCAGGTTAATTATTTCTTCTTCGACACTCACCTGAAACAAAAATAATTATTACGTTAATACGATCATTATTCTGTAATATGAAGCTTTTCGATTCACGATAATAGTCATTATCATATGACTAATAACAGATGTTACAATTTTTCGACAAAATTTTCAACGAATCTAAGGAAAAAAAATTTCCAAAGATCCAAAATCTGGTAGATAAGGAAGGGAGAACAGCTCGTGCGGAATTAGAGTGTCACATGGTCCCCACGAATCGAGGGGAAGACGTTAGTCCGTGGAGAAAGGAGCGGAAACTCGCCACGGTATGCAACGAGTCGGCCAAACGTGAGCGAATTTCCGGATCCGGGAAATTCGCGTGGTTGGAATCGTGCAATTTAAGGGAAAAGGGAATCACGAGAGAAACGACTTGAACGGAACCGAAGAGTTGGGGGCGCGAAATAATAGGGGATGCGTGCGTGTGGGTGTGTGTGGATCGTAACGTTGTAAAAAAAAAAGGATAAAAAAAAAAAGGTAA
>NW_006263402.1:131615-138715 GCF_000469605.1 Apis dorsata
ATTAAAAGAGATAGCAATGGGAATTGTAGATCCAATGAAAAAAAAGAAATGGAAGAGGAAACGAATGAAACTGTAAGAACAATCGGCCATAAAACACGTTAAAGGAAAAGAGGAAAATCGAGATAATCCTCTACTTTTAACAGTAGAATTACCAATTTGTAAGTAGTGTTGAATGGATTTGTGTTCTCTTTCTCTCTCAATGAATGATTCAATGTATTTGATCGTTCGTTTTATTTTTTATTATTAGTAGAAATATAATTTATAATTTATTTATTTTTTATAAATTGACTGATACAAGTTATCTTAATATACTATTTGTAACTAGTTGAATGGATTTGTGTTCTCTTTCTTTCTCAATGAATGATTCAATGTATTTGATCGTTAGTTTTATTTTTTATTATTAGTAGTTGAAATAGAAATATATTTTATAATTTATTTATTTTTTATAAATTGATTGATACAAGTTATCTTAATATATTATACTAGTTGAAAACCAATCAATCAATTTTTTGACTGATTAAAAATTCAACACAATCCATATACCAAGAAAGTACTAGTATATAAACAATCGAGGAGTTTATTAATAATTAAATATTAGAAATGTCGCGAATAAATTTACGTATAATTAAATCATTCGTATAAACGTTTCTATCTAAACGTAAAAATCGATAAAATTATGCCCCTCCCTCTCCTCCTCCTCCCAAAGAGTAATCTCATATAATCTCGACCAATTTGATTAAAATTCCAAAACGGGCAAAATAGCGATATGGAAAAATTAAACATGGTCGCAATAACAGAGGAGCGGAAAAATTCGTTAGAAAGAGCATCCCGTTCGTACAAAGAGAAGAGAGGGCAAGAGAGACAGAAAGAGAGAGAAAGAAAAAGAGGAAAGAAGAAAGGAGGGGATCGTCGAAGGGAAACTACCACGACATGGTAGTCATCGCGGTGGCAAACGAGATAAACTTTCACGATTTTTCCTCTCTTTGCGGCCTCCACATGGCCGTGAATATAAACAGGTTTCCCCCGGGCGAATTTTCCCCTCGGTCCACGGCGGCGCCCATAGAAAATCTACGACAATTCAGGCGTGCCACCGTTTCGTGTTCGAAGGGAGGAACGAGGGCACGGCCGCGTGAACGCGAGAATCGTGCGGAAAAATGGAGGGGGAAAAAAAAAAAAGAAGGAGAAAAAGAAAGAGAAAGAGGGAAAATAGAGAAGGTCGAAGAAAAGAAAAGTACGTTGCGCTCGTTGCCGCTCAATTCCGCGTGAAAACGCTTTTGGGGTTGGTTGATATCATTGTGTTCAGGGTAGAACGAATGCGCGCGACGATTCCGCGTTATGATAATTGAGGCTCGATGGTTATGACGAGGAATAAGGTAATGATAATGGCGGGAAGTGAAATTTTGTAAAAATGGGGGAGGAAGCATGGAAAAATTTATTTTAATATCGTGAGGCTGGAAAGTGGGAATTTGCATATTCGAGCGATTTTTATACGCTCATTTCGCGTGAACGTTTGTCTTAATTTCGGGAAATTAATAATTATTTGCACGTGTTTGTTTGATTTATCAACAATTTATTAATGCATGGAATTATGTATGAAATATTACTTCCAGGGAGTGAAATCAACCCTCAAAGGTATATTCGTTTTTTTAAAAATATAACTTGAACTACGAGAGAGAAGGAAATTTTTAATTACAAAATAATTAAAGTTTTTTAATGCTTCTATTTGGGAAAAAATATTTCACGGATAACGGATTCTACGTGCACACAAATTTTCATTAAAATCAGATTTATCAAAGATTGGTGAATTTCCGTGTGAGATATATAAACGTTTGCACATATCGACGAATAAAATCGTTATTTGTACGATTATTAAATATTATTCCGTCGTTTGTGCACATAGACAATGGAAACGGCATTATATCAAAGCGGAAACGTATGTTTCTACAACACGATTGCACGCCGTCAAACACCGTGCCGCGTAATAATCTCGTTCCGGGACTAATCTCAACTCAACTTCTCGCGAAACTTTCGAAGATAACGCCCAAGTTTGCGAATTATTTATTCCAAGGTAAGTCGAGTACTGGAAGCGCATCACGCGCCAAACACTTTGTTGCTTCGTCGCGTTTCAACCAACCGCTCGAAAACTACCGTAACTGGCAAGTCGTTTGTGAAACTTTGCGACTTATCGAAGAAGCGAACGAACGAGAGATCACGAGAATTATCATTGCAACGAAAGACCCACTAAAGAATATCGCTTAAACTGTATATAATTTTATAAAATAATTTAATAAAAATCGCGAGACCAAGTAGCAGACTTTCGTGGAAATTTCGTGGAAACAGCGTTCATGATCCGTCAAAGAGATTAATCGTGATTGAAGCGTAATTCATTGCACGTATCGTGGTTTAATTAATAAAAATTTGTAAAGAAAGGAGAGACAGATAAATATTAAGCGACAAGGATATATATAGGTGATGTGTATTTTGTTTTAATTGTATCCTTTTTCTATTTCAGAACAGACAACGTCCTAGAGTTCTTATAGAGATCTTCTCCTGTGATCTCATTTTTCTTTGAAAGAGAATGCTAAACAAGGTCTACTGGAGAACGAGGTGCAATTCCATTCGACAGTGAAACATTCGTGAACTAGTCTTTCTAGAAGGTAATTTCTTGAGAATGATAATTATCAAACAATTACTTTAAACTTGTCCATTCGTGAAAAATACTTTCGAAAAATTTTATCTATTTTTTAAATAGATCCACACATCTTAAGACTATAAATTATCACGAGATCCAAGAATGTTCACATATCTCAGAAAAGATTTTAAATCAACAGGTTAAACGTTACACTCAAAGAAAGTGTATTTTGACAGAAGTCGATTTGGATCTTATTAAAATTGATCCAATGTTGAAAAGATATTTTTCCAAAAATATTTTCATGGCCGATTATGAAGCAGGGCGTGAAATTTGAAGACTGGAGAATTGAGCTGAAAAGAGAAGAACAATAGAAGGGATCAAAGTCGTGGCAGACAGAAGCGATTTTTACGAGTGCCATAAATCGGTTCCCGATACAACACACGATGGTAGGTAAATTCGATTTATAGTGGCCAATAAATAATACCGCGGAGACATGTTTCAATTATCTCGAAAACAATACGTGTCCCTGGAGGGGACACCGATTACTTCGACGCCTATCTACGAAATGGTTTTACAATAGCTATAATCTCTTATCCACCGACGATATCTCTTTTATGGTCGTGCCTTTCTTAAAATCGTACGATAAAAAGAAAAAAAAAAAAAAAAAGATTTCACGTTAGTTGAGGTATTTTTCGAATTTTCAAAAATAGAAATTTGAATCCACAATTGTCTTCAAAATAATCAAACGGAGGAGAGAATTTGAGAATGAATTAAAGTTACGAATATCGATTATATATATATATTTTTAAAATATATTTGGAGAGCAATCTATAACTCCGTTTCTCCCTTCATCTTTTCGAAGTTATATAATCTTCTCAGAGAGTTAAATCAAATAAATAAATTCTCGTATAAATAAATAACGAAATTACAATTAGTTAAAGTCACTTCAGAGTCGTAATTTCCAACGGTTGAACAGTGTTGTATCCACAGCAGACCGGAAGTTTTCGCTTGCAACATCGGATAGTAATAAATAAATTTGCCACAGCACCGATTGTCGTTAATAGATCACGGAAAAAATTCTATTTCGACGTGGGTACACGGGATTAGCGGTCGATTTCCGCGTTCGTTGTCCATTTCTTTTTTTTTTTTTTTTTTTTCATTTGGATACACGAGTAATACTCGATTAATAAAGCGTCATTGGCACAGTCGATGGATAAACGATACAAAATAACTCGAGAGCAACGTTCTCTCGTGTTACAAGCAGCCAGTCGAGGCTGGTAATAAAACGAAATTTGTCACTGTTGTGAACCGGTTTGATCGGTGCTACGATTTGTCATTCCCAGCGTCGTATCAACGTGGGAATCATGCAAGATACGCGCTACGTTTCTTTAAGAATCAGGATTTGCGCGTTTTAATTAGCGTCGAGATATTCCGTCGATTGATAAATTGTGGATATTTCAGAGTTTCGATTTTTAAAAAAAAAAAAAACATTTGCAAATTTACACACCTTTAGAAATAAAGATCGTTGGATAACGAAGTGAAAAAAGTAAAGAATTGTTTTGTTTGAGACTGAAAAAAAGAACGCCTAATGTTTTCTGTAAATAAAATACTCGTATCAATCGAAGAAAATAAAGCACGACAAGGTGAAACACAATTTCTCTATTCTAATAATTGCGAGTTAAAAGTTATATATTTCCTTTTCGATATTTATAAGAATTAATATTTTTTTTTAACGTTTAATTAGATCTTTTAAAATATTCGCCCCTTGAAAAATGTGTGAAATCTTGTAATTCAATATCGTATAACCGCTTTGCTAATATAAATAATTATTTATCAACAATAAAAATTGTGACAAGGGGAATCACAATTCTACGATATTTATTATGTTTTTCCTCTTTTTACCAATTAATTATTACCACATTATCCACGTACGAAAAACAATATTTCTCCGTTAATTGATTCACTTTTCAACGATCGACAGGCGAAAATTTCCCACGAAAATTACGGAATGAGGTCCAATAATCCAATGATTTAACCCGCTAATTATACGTTACGGCCAACAAACGTTGATCGTTATCGTCATAACCCTCGGATTTCCATTCTTCGATGTACGAGTTTTAATTATACGAAAACAGGGGGGAGGGGAGGGGAGCAAGCTTTACGCGTAATCAGAGCTTTCTAAAATCCAAGCTGGGTGGATTAATTCATAATGTTACGTCAACGGCGGCGACACGGGGTTAAATTCTAGCCGCGATAAATTCATGAACCGGTTAGCCGGCCAATAATTATTTTAATCCATTTAAGTGTGCGTCATTCGACGATTTGCTCTCAACTTTGCGTTGAAAAGTTACGCAAGATGGTAAAATTAGCGACGATCATGCGACGTACGATTAATTAAACAAACATTTTATTTTATCAAAAATAATTTTTCATTCTTTATCGAACATTTTATTACAACATTGATATTTTCTCGTTTAACACGAATAACAATGATTGTTTCATTGACAATAAAGATAAAGGAAAATCGTTTTTTTTTTTTTTTCGAATATTTGAACTTATTGACTGCCACACGAGGATGGAATCGAGAAATGATTGGACAGAGGGTGGCAATCGTGGGTGGCAAAAGTTTGCTCGAATTTTATAACAGTCATAGCTCGTATTATACGATTCTGTCGTTTCTCGATGCAAGCATTTTCATAAAAAGTTATCGTAGATTGCACGCAACGAGATTTTATCGCGTCCAATCTCCATTCTCGAAATATAGTCTATCGATATGGGGAAGCTTAAGTTGCTTCAAGTTGCATTTCTCCAAGATATTCGAATCGAGGAATAATTTTGCAACAATGTTTAATCATTATTATCTTGTTCGTTTGTCTTAATGATTTTTTCTTCTCTGAGAATTCCTCTCTCGCTTCATCGGATTAAATTAAATTTTTCTCGTATGGATTTCGATATTAATAACTTTATTGTAACCCGAGACTTCCATCGTTTCTCGGGAAAAATTACAGGCAATCTTACATTTGAAAAATTCAACTTAATCTTCGTTGCTTAAAATAACAAGGCGAATAGTTGTTGAAAAATAAAATAAAAACACGGTATAATAAAATAATCTTCTTCAATGAATTCAAACTTCCCCTTAACAAAATATTCCTTCCACCTATAATATACAATTATTACGATCATGCTACGTTACATATCCCTATCCAAACGTTCCCTGTATCCCATTACAATTATTATCACATCTCTCTCTCCACATCTGTGAACTCTGTTTAACCAAATAACGAACTCGCAAGTTCACGACTAGAATTGCATCCAAGCATTCGTTCCCAATTTCGCGCAACCACGTAAATAAACTACTTGCTTACTCGTTTGAAAAGGAAGGAGGGCAGGAAATAGAGATAATTTTCACGCGATCGCCAGACAGAAAGAGAGACGATCGTTGGTAACGAGCCACTGCGGAGAGGGCTGCAGATACTCGGGTAAAGGAAAGGAGGTTTGGACTGGAACAGGGCGCCAAACTACCGTTCCGTATGCGCTCTCGCGAGAGTGCAGCGCGTTGGAGGACACTTGGAAAGTGAATGGCCACTTGCATTAAGTAAACAAGTTACAGTTGGGTCGGTGCAGTGGTACGACGCTCGACAAGACATACTCTAAGGTCGAGAACCTTAATTTTCGCGGCTCTCGCCTCTGTTACAGGAGGACGCCGAGAATTTCGTCCGTTGGCCATTGCGAAATTAAAATTCCCGTCTAATGATTTTGCTTTTCGACAATTTTTTCGGATTCGTGGACGAGAAAAAATTTAACACGAAGAGGGAAAAATGAATTTTTAATTAATATGTTTTGATTAGACTAGAAGTAGTTTAATAATGATTCCTCGTTGATAATTAATCATTTCTCTTATCGATAATACGATATATATTGATCAGATATTGCAGAATTTAATACTAATATTCTATGGTGCACATATATAATAATGCAAGATTATTAATGTACAACAAGTCGATAAATCGAGAAACTTGGTTCCAAACTCTTGATAAGAGCTCGATAACACAAACCTGGAATTGATAACAATAAAGCTAATAAATAACAGGATTATTTTCTATTCTATATCAAGCCACAGAGATTTATTTTTATACTTATACAATCGTTCGATCATAGATTCAATTAAAAATATCTCATCAACGTTCTCCTCGTCATCTCGAATTATCCACGGTGATCGTTTACACGTACAAACTTAATATTGCGTACAATTGAATCACGGATAAAAATTTCCAGAAACCATATCCCGCAACATTTTGTTTTCCCATCCACTCCCGTTTATCCTGCCGTGTATCGGCGACACGGTGACAAGTCACAATTGACGCAAGTTTATAGCCGTTCGTAGTTGGAATCGCAAACGCAACATGGTTGCAGCTGCGACGATGCAGGTCGAGGCACGTTGGCAACCCTTTCTCTCCCCCCCCCCCCC
>NW_006263402.1:138979-141677 GCF_000469605.1 Apis dorsata
TTTACGTAGTAGTTTCGGTATCCCTTCCTTCCTTCCTTCCTCGCCGAGCCGCGAAGGTGGGTTGCAACCGCGCTAAGTCGCGGCGTAAACATTAATTTCCGCGAGCAGAATAGCAGGGTTCATTATGGTATCGCGTATCAAATTTTCCGCAGGTGGTTGGCGAGGAAATTACGCTGAATCTCGTTACGTCACGGGGCGACGAAAATTAGCCAACTTTCGAATTCGGGGTAAGGGTGGAAGAAGAGAAGGTTGGACTATACTTTTAGGGAAGGAAAATTTGGAGAGGGAGGGAGAGAGAGATTTAATCGTTATTTGTTATTCTCTTTCAGTTGGATATCGTTGCACGTGTTTGTTAATTATTATGTTAATTAAGTTTACGTGAATTCTATTTTTCGAATTTTTAATTGAATAATAAAAGCATTTAAATCTGGGAATTTTGGTAAGTTTTTATCGAATTCTATCAATGAGTTGGTTAAATACGTGTATGCGATTTTACAATCAATAATCGACGTTAATGAGAAAAATTAAATAAAACAAGAAGAATGATAAAGGTCTTGTTAAAAATTCAATCATTTCGTCCGCAACAACTTAATTATTGCTCCAAAGATTTTGTAACACGTTTTCTGAATGAAAACACGTAATTTATATTTTCCTTCTCCCAAACTGATTTCTCCTCGTAAATCCAGTTAAATTACAGCTTCGAATTTCATGCTTTCATTCCAGTTCAAAAATCGAAGACGGCCGGTTCGATAAAGTAAATTTTTCGTTAAACGTAATGCTCATTGGTCGAGAAATTACGATCGACAGAGACGTTAATTCCCGGTCGGAACAAGCTCGTAAAACCAACACGAATTGCCGGCGTCAATTTGAAAGCGGTTAAGTACTAATTCCATCGTTTCTCTGCCTCCCCCCTTTCAAGAAAATATTACACCTATTACTGTCTATACCAACACCCCTAAGTCTGCCAGTAAGCAACCAAACGAGTTTACCAAACGTAACCAATTTCCACAACGTCCCTCCTAGACTCTTCCTAAAACTCTTTTTCGAATCTCTTTTCATAAAAATTCGCATCCAATTATTTCAAAACTGATCCCCTTTCCACCCAAACGTTATCTCAAACTTGCCAACGTTTCCTCCTTTCCCTCGATTTTTTTTTTTTTTCTTTCCTTCTTTCCAATTTTAAAAATTTCTTCGATTCACTTCCGATTTCATTTCGAATCTCCATCTCGTTTCTTTCTCCCCCTCCTTCCCCCTTCCCTCCAGCTACTACGAGAGGAAATACGCGGTTATTAGTCACAGTGGTCGCGAGATGATCGAACGCGTTTAAATCACTCGCGTGGGGCGAGAATCGTATTAACGAGAGCCGATATTACTACCGGCAGTGTTTAAATTAAAAAGTTGAAAGGAGAGGGAGCCGACAATCGTAATAAACATGTCCGCTTCTGAGGAGAGACGATAATAAATAAGGCAAGTGCACACGACGCAACACCCTAAATCATGGGGAACGATGCATCATGCGCAGTCGTCCTACGACTGCCTTCCGCGTAAACGCAATTTCGTGCGCGGCGTATTTCGAAAGGAATGACGCATTGTGCGGTATACCTATGTTCATTTAGATTTTGTTAAGATAAAGATAATTGTTAGTTGGAATCGTTCTATTTCTGACACATTTTGAAAAGACATCGTGAAAAGAATTGTTCGAAGAAAAAAATTTTAAGTAAGCAAAGGGAAGAAAATTTGACGTATTATATTTAAATTTTTTAAATTTAATACTGTAATTCAATATACTTCACTTTTAATTAACAATAATACAAAAATAATATTGGATAACGAAGTGTGGAATTTTAAAAAAATTATATAAAATTTTCTCTTCGAGAAAAATGTCGATCGAAGGGAGAGTTTTCGTCGCGACTTCCGGTTTTTGAATTCCGCGACGTTGAACGTCGAAGATCGTGAACGAGATACCGAGACTCTAGTCGGCTTGGAACGTGACCATTGTCGTTCCACGATAAGGGTAAGAGGGGTTGCTCTGCCTTTTGCATAATTCGCCGTTCGAGGTACGGCGTGGCTAATGAACTGCTAAACGAGCTCACGGTTTTAGCCGAGCCGGCAGAAGCGGAAATTAATGCTGCGTGGAGAGCCTAGTTTCGTGCGAATTTCGAACTCGAGGCTTCAACTTTTATCTGGGAACGCTTTGATCTTGAGAAATGGAGGGATCTATGATTTTGCACACGATAGATCGTGAATTTGTTCGAAAAATAATTGATAATGCGAAAATATGCAAAAAATATAAAAGATCCAAATTGAAATATTTATTATCAATCTGCGTGTTATCGAAGAAATAATATTAATAATTATAATACAATTATAATATTTAATATAATAATACATTTAATAATTAATAATTGTAGAAATTTTCGATGGAAAAATTGATTTGATTAATAATTTAAGAAAGACATGAATTTATTATAAAATTGAAAATATAAGGTATAAATTAAGAATTATGCACGTTGTTAAAATATTTGTGAAATTTAAATTTTATATTGGTTATTTTGTTGTTTGTTGGAAACAAATTGAAACGCGTATTCTATTTATTGGGAACAGTGTTTAATGTTTAAATTCAAAAACAAATCAGTTTTGTGTAATTTTCGTTCCATTCATTTATAACGTTTTTTTTTTTTTTTTTAAATTTTTAATT
>NW_006263402.1:141766-149353 GCF_000469605.1 Apis dorsata
TCACGTCGTTGGAATAAAAATTTATTATCTGCACGATACAAAATGTACAATCGTTTTCATTGTTCCATTGTGCAGTATGTTTCTCTTATCTCAGGATGGAGATGTAGATTCATGGATTTTATACATCGTATAAAATTATATTAACTCGTCTACGTACTCTGTATAACTCTATGCAAATTCAAAATTGAATATACGACGTTTACCTACGTATATTTCGCAAGTATTATCTTTTTATTTATTTTTATGCTATTATACTCTATCATTTTACATAAATAAATAATTTATTTATAATAATTATTAATATTTCTCATTTCTAAACAAAATACTACAACCATAATAAGTTATTTTTCTCGTTAAGAAAGGAAAATGGAAGAGAAAACGATTAAATATTAAATAAATCTCTAAATCTTAGCTTATAATCATTTTCGATTGTCCAGTACTTGTCAATTTAACTTGTGGTTACTCTATAATTATTATTCTTGTAAAATAATGTTTAAAATATTCGAATAAAGGTATAAAATTAAAATCGTAAAACTATAAATCCAATTTTAATAGGTAAAACATGTTAAATATCTCGTTTATTGTAATAAAAAGTCATTCAGCGTGAGCGTTAATAATAAAAATCTAAAAATTATTTGAATATTGGTCATTATTTACGAAAAATACAATAGAAAAATCATTTGTAATACAATCGGCAAGAAACGTATACGTTCGCCAAATTTCGTCGCTCGATAACTATAGAGGGGAGAACGGTATATATACAATAATAATCGCGCGAGAACGATCATTCCTTATCGAACTTCCGCGACGATACGATCGATACCATAACATTTAACTTAAATTTTATAATATAGCGAATAATTTTTTATAATTTATTCTTAAATTTTTATTTTTAGTTAATAATTAACAATATATATACTATATATATATATATATTATTCTTTCATTTCGGTTTTTAATTTTTTTATTTCTTTACTTATTTAATTATTTACATATTTTTAATAAAATTTTTTTATTTTTTTTATTTTTTTTTATTTTTTAATTTTTTCAATTATTTATACATTTATTAATTAATTTTTTTATTTATTCATTTAATACTTTATTTATTTAGACATTCATTTATTTTTACATTTAATTATTTATTTTTTAACTTTTATTTTTTTTTTTTACTTTCATTTATTTATTTAATCGTTTCCTTCTTTATTTATTTATACATTCATTTACTTTTTTATTTAATTACTTAACTTTTAACTTTTCATTTATTTATTTAATCATTTACTTTTTTATTCACTTATACATTTATTTTTTTTTTTAATTATTTTTTTTTAACTTTAACTTTCATTTATTTATTTAATAATTTAATTTATTATTTATTTATATATTTATTTATTAATTTATTTTTACCTTTATTCAAAAACTTTATTTATTTTTTAATTATTTATTTTTTCTAGATATCCATTTATTCCATTTATTTAAATATTTATTCGTGATTTTATAAAGATTTAATAAAGAAATTTTAACAATTTATTTTTATTATATTTCTTATTATATAAGATGGGTCTCGAAGTAGTCACCTCCTCGTTGGTGAGACCCGGTAATTGGCACTGGTTTCCACATTATATTATTTGATTAAAGACATATCAAAAAATAAAATTTGTATTATATTAAAAAGATTGTATGTTAAAAATTTTGTATCGAAAAGATATTAGTTTTTGGAAACTATTGCCAAGCTAAGAACTACAGTAATTTCCTCTCGTATGTTTTAGATTCTAATTTTATTAATATTTTATTAATAATAATTTTAATTAATTATTTATTTATATTTATATTTATATGATAGTTTTTTTTTTATATTACACGTTCAATTTCAATTTCAAAATTCAAGAATTTTGATTATTTTGCAAGGAATTTCGAATATTAGTTCAAAAACTTATTTATATTAATTCATATCTTATTTTTATAATTATTATTTATAATAATAATTATTATTATAAATAATTATTTATTAATTTAAATTTAAATAATTAAAATTTTGATAACGAACAATTATAACATAGTTTTTTTCCAAATCAGAAATTCATTTAAAATTTATAAATTTTTTTGAATTAAGAACTATTAAGAAATATTATTTTAGATCTTATAGCAGTATTAAACAGATGCTTCAAGAAAAGAAAAGAAGGAAAAATATCAAAGTGTATTTTACTTCTTTTTCTACCCTCCCCCTATTAATATAATTTTTTTTTCAGCACATTTTTGTATCCGCGCGCGTTATTAGAGTCAGTGTTTGCCTTCGTAAAAGTTTTTTTTAAACGAATAACGCGAAATTAGAGTCAGTGTTTGCTCGCCGATTTTCAATTTTAATTCAAACGGTCGCGTTATTTATTTAAATAATTCGTTTCGCGAAATTAGAGTCAGTGCTCCTCTCAAGAAAAAAGGGCGATCATCCATCACGCGAAGAGGTAATTATCTTTCATTCTATTTAAATTCTTATTTTTCCACTTCAATGAAATAGAATCATTAGATTTTTAATTTTTAAATTTCAATTTTTTATATCAAAGTCTTAATTTTTATTTTTATTTAAAATCCATTACAATTTCAATTTTTTTTTTTATCATTATTATATTAGTCTAATAGAGTTTTATCTTTTTCTTTTATTTCAATTTTTTCAAATTCGAATTATAACATTATAACATCGAATTTTCAATTCGAATTAGTTTTAAATTATTTTGTTACGCTTTTTGTTACAGACATTCCCACATCCTCCTACACGATGGCAACGCAGATTCTTCGCATCAATGGTGAGTCGCATGCATTTATGTTCCTCCGGTCACTCAATCATGTCGTAGGACGAAAGGTCCGAATCGACACGGGTGATTGGTTGTATACGTAGATTTTTGCAACGAGCGTAGTGACCACGGGTATATTTATTATACCCGTGAGTAGTAACAAACTGTGTTTTATTTATTAGATCAGGCTAGATCCTCTTGCACATCGCGTTCTATCAAAAACATAAAAATTTTTTTTCTCATTTCTCATTTCTTGTTTTATATAATATTTTTCAAGTTACAATCTATTTAATCATAAATGAAATATATAAAATTTTTAATTCGATTTCCTTTCGTATACGAAAATGTGCAAGAAGATATTTCGCGACAGGTAGATTTCGGAATCAAAGCAATAATAATTTTTTAATACTTTTTATTTTCGAAAATATGCTTTGATGAAGGAATCGCCTGAGGTTATTTTTATTTCAATTTTTAACTTTAATTTTTAGAGTCAATTATTTTATCTTGCATTTAATTTTTCAATTTTTTGCCTAATAGATATTTAAATTTACAGTATTTAATTAAATTAGAAAATTAGAGTCATTGAATAGAAGTTTGAAATAAAATTAAAATGATAAATTAAAGAATATTAACCCGTTTAGAAAAGATATAATAATATCTTTTTAGTTCAGGATTTTCAGGTTTAACCCCTTCCGTGTTCATTGCCTCGATCTCGCTCACGTGCCCCGGTGTTACTTGGGTAAGAGAGAGGCAATGGGCATGATGAACATAGTTCATAAGTTTATAATTTAAGCGACTGACGATGAGTTAGTGATCGTGCACGACGTACATTCTACATTGCGTGTGTGGTTTAGGCTGTGGAATTGCGTCGTTACGAAATTCTTATTATATCACTTTATCGATTACACAATTCCCAAATCTCGATATTTCATATTGCATGAAATATAGAGAAATTTTTAAAAAAATATTTAATTTTCTTCTATTCTTTTTATATCATGTAAATATAATTAAAATAATTAATTATTTAAAAATTTTTTCTTTTATCGCGATTCACGCAATGGTCACTAGCCATCGTCAGTCGATTTCAGGAAAATGGTACGTAAATTTAGAGTGTGAAAGTAGTATCAAGCTCGGGTGACGGAGGCGTCCCGGGACGCTCTCCCTAGTGTAGGCTTTTTGCACCCGGGTGTAATGAGTGAGAACCGTGGAGTGAATGTGTTGGTGTGCCTGTTTTGCCATTTTTTAAATATAGCGTGAGGCAGGATAGGTAGTATACCTTCTGGTGTGTCTGTTAAATATAAGTAGGTAGGGCCGGGCAGGTTGTCACAGTCTCTGGTCGGGTAGGCGCGTTCTCGCGTGACCACCTGTTTCAGGAAATCAAATTTGAGAAATCGAGAGCGAGGCTGAGACGAGTGGTCGCTCGTCGAGTGGCCATAAGTCTCTGGCTTTGTTCTCGATTTTTCGAATTCGCGGTCGCGGTCGCGAAATGGGTTTCGAAACGCACGTTGAGCTCGAGATTTTTGCACATGTACGGAGAACGATCGAAAACTTTGTTGATCGTTGGTCGTCCATGTGCGCTCCAGCTTCCGCGACTTAGTCTTTTTTTTTTGGCTTTTTTTTTTTTTACATATACGAACAGGAAATCTCGAGCCTAGTTATAAGTTTCAGCGGGCATCGCGCCCGAAGGAGGAAGATCGAAGAGGCCTCGACAAACTGTCATGAAGAGGGGCTGCACCGAATGGCTTCTCATTTTTTGGATCTTGATTAGATCCAAAGGATGGGAAGTCATTGTTACTACTTTGTCACTATGCTCGTTTTAGAGTCTGTAGTAGTAGTAGTAGTAGTAGTAGTAGTATTTATTGGCCGATGCACATTCCGGCCCAACGAACAATCATCATGGGCAAATGGGCAATCGCGATTTTTTAATTAGTGTTGCGAAAAATGAATTACGGGTTGAATTAGTGTTGCGAAAAATGAATTACGGGTTGAATTAGTGTTGCGAAAAATGAATTACGGGTTGAATTAGTGTTGCGAACAAATAATGATCGCGTTTTTTTAGTGTTGCGTTTCACGAGATATCGCGATTTTCTTTAATAATTTTGATTTTGATAAAATAGAATTTTTTAAAAAGTAATGTTAAAAATTTTCATGTTCGAGTATTAATTATAGAGATATTATTTTTTAATTTATTTTTGTATTTTTATTAATTCATTTTAAGAATTAGTGTTGCGTTAAAAAATAATCACGTTTTTGAAAGTAGTGTTGCGTATATAAAATGCCCATGATTTTTCCACTGATATTGTGGAAATGGTCCTGTTTTTTGGATCACAAAATGCAGTTACAAGAGCTGCAAAAATGTGGTCCTACTTTTGGATCATGGATAAATGGGCAATCGCGATTTTTTAATTAGTGTTGCGTTAAAAAATAGTCGCGTTTTTGAAAGTAGTGTTGCGTTGAAATAATAAACGCGTTTTTGAAAGTAGTGTTGCGTATATAAAATGCCCATGATTCTTCCACTGATATTGTGGAAGTGGTCCTGTTTTTTGGATCACAAAATGCAGTTGCAAGAGCTGCAAAAATGTGGTCCTGCTTTTGGATCATAAAGTGGATAAATGGGCAATCGCGATTTTTTAATTAGTGTTGCGATAAATGAATTACGGGTTGAATTAGTGTTGCGAACAAATAATGATCGCGTTTGCTTTTAGAGTTGCGTTTCACGAGATATCGCGGTTTTCTTTAATAATTTTGATTTTGATAAAATAGAATTTTTTAAAAAGTAGTGTTAAAAATTTTCATGTTTCTTTCATTTCGAGTATTAATTAGAGAGATATTAATTTTCAATTCGTTTGTATTTTTATTAAATTCATTTTAAAAGTTAGTGTTGCGTTAAAAAATAATCGCGTTTTTGAAAGTAGTGTTGCGTATGAAATGCCCACGATTTTTCCACTAATACTGTGGAAACTTTAGATCACTGAGCGTGATCCCTATAGCCTATTATGGCTATTTTTTCTTTTTCAGCACCCCCAAATATTGAAGCATTTGTTAAAGATAATACTGCTAAAAAATTGGACTATGTGAAATTTTAATTTTTCTAGTATTATTTAAAATCAATATAATTATAATAAGAATATTAATTTATTTAATTAAATAATTTTTTTATTTAATTAAATAAATTAATATTCTTACTATAATTATATTGATTTTAAATAACACTAGAAAAATACTATGATGTATTACACTATATATATGATGTATAACACTATAATATATTAATATAAATTCAATTTATTTCTTTAGAATGAATGAGAATAATTATTCGTTGTCAAAATTAAAATTATATTTTTCTCTATATTAAAAAAAAATTGAATTAAATTTATTTGCATATATATATATTTTTATATATTTTTGACTTTTTAATTATAGTTGCACAAATATTCGAAATTCCTGCATAAAATATCAAAATTAAATTTTTATTTCTTCTGTATTTAAAATTTTTAATTTATTTATTTTCATGTGATTGAATCTATTTATATAAATATATATAAATAAATAATATTTTTTATATTCATTTATAATTACTTATTTTATTTATTTTAAATTTTAAATTTTTTTAAAATTTACTTCATTTATAAACATACGAGGTGAGATGCATATATTTTAAGATTAATAAGATAATTTTAGATTTAAGTTTTAGTTTTAAGTTTTAGTTTTAAATTTTAATTTTAAGTTTTAATTTTAAGTTTTGGTTTTAAGTTTTAGTTTTAAGTTTTAGTTTTAAGTTTTAGTTTTAAATATAACGTAAGATAGATATTTATGTTAAATTATATTTGTAAGCATATTCCATACAAAGATACGCTCCTTAACACAAAACGAATTATAACATATTATAAATTCAATCCTTTCGCTTTTTCTCTCCTCTCGAATAGAAGTTGTTCTTCTCCTCTTTCACTTTCTTCTCGAATCCTCATTTTTCTGTCTAAGTGAAAATATCAGGGAATTCCATCGTCTCCTTGCTCCTTTCGGTGTCGTCAGGATGTAAGTCGTTTCCTCTTCAGGATTGTTGTTGCAATCCTGTGTTGTTGTAATCCTTGACTACGTTTGGTCATTTTCATCTGACCAACGTAGGTTCTCGTATGTTCATATCGACGAAAGTCGTGATGAGTATTTTTGGTTTTCTTAATCTTCCTCTTTTTGGGTTCTTATATTTCTTCTTGAACATTCATTTTTCTCCTGTGCTTGTTTTTCTTCTTTTGTGTTAGGATTGGAGGAAGTATTCGAATATGGATTGAATAATTAATAATTTTAGAATCTTTTTCTTATTTCGTTTTAAATAGGAGCGTATCTTTGATACGGATAATGCAAGTAGGTTACATGATTCGTAGATTTAAGATTTAGAATTAAGATCTAGAATAAGATTAGATTTAAGCCTCATCGTTGGACGACGTGGGATCAATTGCAATATATATAAATGATTTTTACATATATTAATATAAAGATAAAGATAAAGATATAAAGATGAAGATCGATGAAAAGGATTTTTTTGTCATCAACGTAAAATCATCATCAATGTAAAAAACTTTTGTAAACACCAATGTAATAATAAATATGTAATAAAATGTATTGAAATTTATTTTTAAGATTTATTTGTATATATTTATTTCTTACATTATTTTCTAGTTAAGTAATTTATTTATTTGTAATCATTAATTTTTATCTTTCTTTTTTATTTTTTAGCTTTAGATGGGTCTCGATGCGTAGTCACCTCCTCGTGGGTGAGACCCGGTAATTGGCATCGCTTTTC
>NW_006263402.1:149550-154664 GCF_000469605.1 Apis dorsata
AATTTTTCGTTTAAAGAAAGTATATAGTAAAAAATATTTAATAATATTTAATAAGTTTTTGAAAAGCGATGGCAAGCCAAGAACTACGCATACCTGCACTCCAGTCTAAAACATAATCCCCTTAAATTATTTTCAAATACTAGACTGGACTGCAGGTATTAATAAAATCTGTTCAAGGATATTCTCGTTAATTCTTTCTCGTTTCTATTTTATTTCTCTAAATTTTTTGACGAAATAAAATTGTTAAAATTTTACATCAATCCTCTCCTATCTTTTTAACACGAGAATATCTTCGAATAACGAATTATTAGTTAATATCAATAATAAATAAGATAATTAATTAAATTAATTTTAAGTATTATTTTAAGTTTAACCGCATTTCGTATCAAGATACAACATCTCTCCAACTTAAAGCGAAAAATAAAAGTTTTAATTCTTTTACACCCTCTCTTATCTTTCTACTTTCGTCTCTTAATCTATTCTTATTCGAATCGTTTCTTTTTTTTTTCCTCCTCAATTCATCCTAATAGATATTTTGTTGCTTTTTTTCCCTCGCTGTCAACCGCATATCACGCAACAGGTGGCAAAAGACGTTGGACGGGTGCTCTACTTCCGGTGGTCAGTCGAGGGTCCGCGCTCTGTGCTCGATTGCTACCTTTGAGCACTCGATCAGAGTTTAGGTCTCGAACGTCGTTCTCGTAAATCGGCTCCTCCTTCCTGTCGTCAGAATGTAAATCGTTTCTTCTCTGAGACCGCTGTCGTAACCCTTGACTGACCACGAGCTTGGCGAGCATCATCTGTCCAACGTCTCTCGTGAGTCCATCGATGTAAGTCGTGATATGAGATCGACAGAAGGGAGGTTGGTTTTTTTTAAGCTTCCTCTTCTTCTTTTTTATCGATCGCCCGTCTTATTTTCTCCGTCTCTTCGTTTATATTTCGATCTGTCTTTTTTTTTAAATTGAATTATGAAAATGAATTTCAAAGTTTTCGCTTTAAGTTGGACGAGAGAGTATTCTTGATACGAATGCAAATAGATTTTTAGAATCTTAGCGTTAAGATTTAGATTAAGTTAGCTTTAAGATTTCAGATGGACAACGTGAGATGTTTCTCACAATGTGTGATGCTCTGCTTCCTATTAATGTGAAGACTCGTGGACTGTGAACGAATGAATTTATTATTGACTTTGAAATTATCCTTCCAATTTTTCTTTAAAAAGAGTAAGTATTACTATTATTAAAATTAAAACAGGAAATCGTATTAATTATAACTCTTTTATATCTCTCTTCCTTAACGTTGATATGTTAAACACACATCAGATTACCGATATTACCGAGATGTAATTTCTCGTGTAATTTCTGCTCGTTAAATATTTTCATATTTCAAATTATCCTTTGTCCCGTAACTCTCTCATCCGCACTCGACGTGCACCGTTAAAATCTCCTCTCTTAAACAGGAAAAGTCAGCAGCCCATGGTACTTCCATCGTGTAAATCGTAACAAAAGGGGCCACCAAACGAAGAATGGAAAGAAAGAAATTTTGTTACGGTAAGCGGAACAGATCCATTGTTCGCTTGACTCTTTGCGAAAAAAAAAAAAAAGAAGAAAAAAGAAAAGAAAGAAAAGTTTTAAGAATTATTTAATTTCTTGCTTTTCTTCGGGAGCGAATATATTAAAACCATTTCGAAATTAGCGCGAGGAGGGGTAATTTCCAGCAACTATTTAAAACGCATTTTAACGCTCGAGCAGGGATCGTTTCTTGTCCCTTTGTTGGTTAAGTCTTCGCATCTTTCTTTCCTTGGAATTTTTCTTTTCCTCTTCTTTTTAATATTCATCCGCGAGAGAGGTTGACCGATATCATGAAATATTCGTGTCGCCTCCCTCCTCTCTTTGTCCACTTTTTAGACACGTATCTCCGGGGAAATCAATATCCTCCAATTTTTCCCCATGCCCCGAGACTTTTCGTATTTCTCGCGGGATCGATCCCTTTAGCGTTTAGGGGGAGGGGGAAAGGAAGGCCGCGTTTTAAGACACGCAACGCATCGAACGCCTCTTATTTCCACGGCCGAATTCTGCCTGTGACAGTGAGTCGACAATTTCGCTAAGCGAAAAGGGACGTGTTACGAGATGTTTTCGAGATCCTTTTTGTCAAAAGCGAGGATCAGGTTCGACAATCTGTTACGACGGCTGTTCTTGACATAGATATAGATAAATATTTGATCCATGAAGCGAGGTAGATAATTGGATTTTCTTTTCAATTCGCGTTAAATTTTGTAAAAAAAAAAAATTCTAGAGACGTAAGAAATTTATTTAAATTGACATCTTCTAGTTTCGTTTTAATAAAAGAGATGGATATAGTTGAAATTAATATTGAATATATTGCAATCGCCCTTGAAATTTATCTATTCTCCTCGGGTATTATCGTAGCAAGGGATTTCTTCTTCCAAGCCGATTCATCAACGATTCAAAACTTATCGCATCACCAACTTGCCCCTCCCCCCTCGTCCGTGAAACGACAATAACCAGCAACGAGAAAAAGTGCTTAACAACGTTACCGTACCGCAGACAAATCGTCGCGGACAATCCCTCGAGATCCGAGAGGGATTGCTCGATTCGAGGGGATTAATCCCAGCAGAGAGTCAAGCATGCAGGGGACGTTTTCACTTTGATCCGATTTCTTTGGCCGCGTGTTTCGAGCTAACGAGGCTACATTAAATACATTCGTCGGCTAATTCTATTCCCGTTTTCGCGAAAAATGTCCATTCTTGATGATTCGACGACGACAATTCGTGGCTTCGAGAAATCGCGATACCTTGGAAGAATCTTGAGAAAAGTTGTTTTCGTGTTTTATATTATTTTATAATTTTATGATTCGAAAGATTAATGGGTAATATAATATAATATTTCTTACGAGATGATTTAAGATGATTTCTCTGAATGAAAATTCAGAGATAGAAAGATAGAAGTTTTTAGCGGGCAGAAAGAGATTTATCATTTGAATAAGAGTTATATATTAGGAGGAAAGAGGACAATTGATAAAGAATAAAGGATGGAAGAGCTCGGGATAATTTTAATCAAAGAAACCAGTATCGGCGACAATCATGGAGTGGAAATAAAAATGTAAAAACATCGTGACGAGAAACGTTGAGTGGACATAAAGTGAATTACAAAAGCGGCCGTATCGCGGCAAGAAATAGTTACACGTAGAAAATTCAATTCTCTGGAATATTCCCACAATGAACTGGAAAGCGTAAAAGCGTTCTCAAAGTGAGTTCACGTTCGCCTTGTTGCACGCGGATTAGACACCGATTTATATTCATTACGGCTCCTTGCTGTCCTGTCCGCCTCATTAAAATGGATGAAAGTGGTATCTACGATCTATGAAAAATTTCCCGAAGCAACGGCAGAGGAAGAGGAGTTCGAGCAAAAAACTGAAAGGCCATCGACAGCGTAGACGTCGTTGCTCGTCTCGTTTTACTTTCCTCCATGAGACAAGACGATATCACGGGGAGACGTCTCGAAAATGGAGCGAGAAACCACCGTTCAATCTTTGCCAAACCGCACGAAAGTCTAGAAGTTTGGATGTATATATTCGACGTGTATGAAACACATTAAAGAAATCGGAAATTTTCGGAAGATCGATGGTTAACGTGAAGGTAAAGGGAAGTTGCTGAACTACGGGGTTGTGTTAGTTTTTTGAATGTGTTTCTAGGGTGAGATAAATGCAAATTTATCGACGACGAATAAAATAGTGATGATTCTATTTTTCTTTTTTATTCTATTTTTAATTCGATTCAGTTAATATATTATAATTTTGATATACATTCTTTTTTTCATATCGTAATTCAAAGCATATAGGATATATTCAGAATTTTAGGTTTACCTGCAGTAGAAAATCTCATGCAGCACGGAAATATTGGTTAAATTAATTATCAAGTGATAATTCGTTTAACATTTTCTACACGGTGTGGTATATATTTGAACTGTTTCGAATACTTTGTAACGAGCTTGACAAATAACATAAGAGTCGGATAACAGTGATTTGCTTCACTGAAATCTTGTAAATTGAACTAAATTACCCGCTAACTTCATTGGAAGTCTAAGTACATTTTAGCGTTGACTGGCTAATTGAAAATAAGTCGAAATTGGTTGCTTTTACAATTAAGTAACAGATTGAGAACTGTCTGATGAACTACCATTAGTGCTATTTGTGTGTACAATGCATTTTCATGCTTCCAATCCGACCGCAATTATCGCAGATTTAAATTTTAAAGATACTTTTAACAGCACTTTAAATTCTCAACTTGAATAAGAGATCGTAATGAAAATGTGCTCTTTGTGCTCTGAAACTTTTAACCAGTGCTAAAAACATGCATTGTAGCAATATTAAAATTAAAAAAAATTTAAACCGCTCTAATTCCAAAGATAATGACTTCCGGTTGATGAATAAAAAACCGGTACGGAAATCCGGTACAGTTCCCCTTTAAAACGCTTTTTAATTTTAATTTATTCCGATATGACTTTCGATTCTCGAGATATCATCGTGCAAACAAAAGAATGATTTTTAATCGTTTACCTTGAATCTGATTAAACTCTATTAAAATTAGAAAAATTTTGAACCTCTGCAACTCCGAAGATAGCGGTTTCCGGTCAACGAATGAAGTATCGTTAGAAGCGCAGGATCTTCCCCTTTGAAACGCTTTTTCATTCATCTCGATACGACTTCCGGTTCCCGAGATATCGTCGTACAAACAAAAGGCGGTTTTCAATGGTTTACCTTAAAAACTATTAAAATTAGAAAAACTTTGAACCGCTATAAGTCCGAAGATAACGACTTCCGGTCAACGAACGAAGGATCATCGGAAGCGCGGAACCTTCCCCTTTAAAACGCTCTTTCATTCATCCCGATACGACTTCCGGTTCCCGAGATATCGTCGTACAAACAAAAGGTGGTTTTCAATCGTTTACCTTAAAAACTCTATTAAAATTAGAAAAACTTTGAACCGCTATAATTCCGAAGATAACGACTTCCGGTCAACGAACGAAGGATCATCGGAAGCGCGGAACCTTCCCCTTTAAAACGCTCTTTCATTCATCCCGATACGACTTCCGGTTCCC
>NW_006263402.1:154690-154954 GCF_000469605.1 Apis dorsata
GAGATATCGTCGTGCAAAGACAAAACTAATTTTTAATCGTTTATTATCTCCATCCTCGTCGCTTACTCGGACCTCTCGCTCGCGCCTCGCCTCACTGACCTATCCCAAACTTCAGGCAAGCGTATTACGCGTTTCCAGGAAAAAATATAGGTCAGTGTGTCACGGATCCATTCATAATATTCGCGCCGTCTTAAGAAACTTGGAATCGTTATATCTCGGCAACGAATTGAGATATCGGGATAAATCAAAAAGCGATTTCAATGG
>NW_006263402.1:154961-163115 GCF_000469605.1 Apis dorsata
TATACTTTCCCCTATTTTCTGAGTGGATCTTGATGACAAAATTCGTACTCTCTTCTCGCGTTTTTTATACGAAAAAATGGAAGTTTGATTTGTTCTTGATGAACGATACAAGAACAGATATTGCATAATTTATATTTATCTCCATATACTTGAAACTAAATTTTACATAAGAAAATTGATCGAAAATATCTTCGTTCCGAATTGTTGAGCAAGTTGTTAACATCGAGAAATTCGTCAAAGAGAACGTTTAATTCCGCGTTTAAAGAGCCAAGAGTCGGCTACGTCGATAAGTCGGTAGCACTCTCCGGATGGATCCTCGTGACCAAGGGATGATCCTCCTCGTGAGAGAGGCTCGCCACGTAATCCTGCGAAACCTCGGGGATAATCCGGCATACTGGAACTGGAAACGCCGGCCTGATCGAACCCTTTTATCCGTTTCGGCCACCGCCATTTACATTTCCGCCCGTCTCTTCCCCCTCCACCCTCGCCTTATCTCACCTCGGCCTCGTGACCTCGTCGCGCTTAAACGTCGATCCGGCGTCGTGTTATCGTGTGACCGCGCGGGGGAGGCTTTATCGGCCGCGACAGGGATCGCGGAAATCCACGATATGTTTCGCCACGAAATAGATTATCCCGCGCAAGAATGATATCCAGCCTTGATACCAGGGATGGTGCAGAGAAAGGATACAGAAGTTAATAAAAATTTATGGCCGGCTGTCGGATAACTGCGCTTCTTTTGGAATGTGATATAGCGTTTATAGTGTTTCGGGGGTTGGATTTGGCGAGAGAGAATATTTTGCTGTTTTTAGTTCTTTTGGTTTCTTTTTTTTTTTTTTAATCGTTTTTTTACGCGTTAGTCAGTTTAAACGTTAATTGAAAACGTTTTAAGATATGAGGAATTCAATTAGGTTAGTTGTTTAATCGTGTTTAAATTGTTTAAGTGATAGAATATATAAATTAGGATAACGATAAATAATGGTTCGTGTGTTTTTTAATTATAGTTTTGGAAAATTGTAAATTTCTTTCAATACGAATTCTCAAAAAATTCTTGAGAATTCGTCTTTGATATTCAATCAAGATAAATCGAGTACAATTTATCGAGCTACGTGTATGATCGAAATTCTAAACTAAAGATTAATTAATATTTCAAAGGTGATTCGGTCAATAGAATCTCATTAAAAAAATCGCTTACAAAGCAAATAAAAGAATGTAAAAGCTGAAACTCAAGAATCACAGAAAAATTAATTAACTTTATTCGAGATGAGGTGATCGGTCAAACCCGATTTCGTCGAATTGACATATCGATTTTCCAGACGGCTAAACTAAGATCACGAGATAATGATCAACGATAATAATAACAGTTGGGATCGCCACTAATTGCAAGGAAAACTGACGAAGTTTACGTTTCATCTGTCTGCCGAGAGTGTTTGTCTTTCGTCTCTTTGCTAGAGCCGGAAGACTGGAGAACTTCCGCCATGGTCGTTCTGGAAAGTTGGTAATTAGGAAAAACTATTTTACCCTGATCTCGCGCGAAATGAGGAAAAGTTGGATCGTGATTTCGACTGTTAAAGAATAGATTCTCTAACGTGGAGGATTTTATTAATTTTTAAGAAGAATGGAATATATAATTTATAAAAAGGAATATATTTTATCTTTCAAATTGAAGAGGAGTATAATGGGATTCACTTGTGACGTGTATCACAATTTGACAGTTTTTCGTGGAAAATTTTATTTGCGTTGAAATATTAATTAAAATAGAAATTGCAATGAAAAATTCCTGCGAATTGAAAAATTGAGAACAACTCTCGATTCTATTTAAATTGAGTTATTTATTTATTTATATGTTGAATTACACGGAAATAAAGTTGTGGATGCTCGTTTATAGTTTAAACAAACGTTGCGTAGCTACACGATATAACTTTATTTTTGGAAAAAAATTCATTTCAAGATCTGTTTAAATAATATCGCGCAATGTTTATTAATAGAAACATCTGTGTTTATTCTTAAAAACCGTGAAATTTTTATTCGTACAATTCTACCTGTTGAGTAGTATTAAAAAATTTATAAATTCGAATCTGCAAAACAAAAAAAATATAGGAATATTAAAACATACAATTATTCCGTAAACATTGTTGCCTCGCACAACGAGAAAACGTGCATCAAAAATAATCATCAACGTTAGTTACAATATTTGTAACAATTGAACGGAACAAATATTTTTCCATAATAAACATAAATATTATCACGTTTCTCGCATCTCTCTCATGAAATAAAAAAAAAAAATTCATTTCCATATTATTATTAAATTTTCGCATTAATATCGAATCGTTTTCTTCGAGTTCTTTTTTACTTCAATTTCACAACTTTCACAGATGGAATAACAAAGAAATACACGAAAACCAAGAGTGTTAGAATACGCAAAGAGCAGCAACCAAATCGATTGAAAAAAAATTCTACCAGCAATTATTCATCTCAAGTAAATTACAGAAGGAACAAAACAAGTACGTCGAGATCCAACGAAATAAACCGTACGAATTTAATTACACAGACTGAGCCAAGATTACGGATGCTCGAAAAGTAAAAGGAATATATATAGATCTCGCAGCAAGAGGAAAAGGGATAATCGTTAAAAACCGAAATGAAATTTCGGGACGAGGACGTAGACGTCGCCCGTTCGCCCTCATTTATCTTCCAAACAGCGACAAAGAAGGGCAAATGGGTTGTAGCGGCCGAAGAGAGAAAGAGAGAGATGGAGAGGAAGATAGGGTTGAAACGAAGAAGCCGGTGGGCGGAACGAATCTCGACAGCAGACTGGAGATTTTCCGGAAGCTGAACACTGGAACGAGCCACCTGTGACAAATTATGGCCGAGCGAACCTTCCAATCGGCGCCATATTGCATCGTGAAGATTGTCTGTTCACACGTGAAAATCTATCAGGATTGTTTTTTAGCTTGGAAGATTAACAAACTAGGAAGAAGAGATTTTGTCATTATCCAGACAGATTTTTATTACTCAGAATTAATTAATTCCAGCAAAACTAATTATTTAGAATTAAATATTAATTATTGGGATATTTTTATAAAGATACATACCTATTTTATATATATAGGCAATAAATAGGATAAATATAAAAATATTAGAGAATATTGTATGTATATTAGAGAAATGTATTTTAAGTAATGTTTTTCTCAAGCTAAAAAATTTTTTCTTAAATTATTATAAATAATATACATACGATATATCGTAATATATATTCTCTACGTATTAATTGAACATTTGAGCACATTTTAAAAAATCCACGACCTACTAACCGTACTTATATCTGGCGTAAAAATTCTGGATTATTTAAAAAAGAAAAAAGAAAAATGGATCAGTTCATCTTCTGAATGGCTTCGTTTAATAAAAAACGAAAAGATCGGTGAAGAGAGATCGATAAGGTTATCGACGCCTCGTCAAGACGGGGTTGGTTAATTACTCAAAGGAAAATGCTCGGGGAAATGGAGGAAGACGCGTGTTTTTGTTCTTCAAAAAGTGCGCAGCACTCTTCTTTCGGACGAGACGATGGTTGACGAGCTTTCATCGCGACGGGGGAGGGCTGATTGGAAAGTTTTTTGTCGAGATGGATTTTCGTTGAACGGGAGGCGTGATGGTTCCAATCGAGGGATCGAATCGAGACCTAATCTCGGCGAATGCCTCGCAAGACTATATTGAGAAGCTTTCCTACAAAAACTGTAAAAATTCTCGATTATGGTGGATATAACTTATTCAAACTTTATTGAATAAACACCAATTTTTGATTGAATTAATAATATGATAAATTATAAAATGCAGCCATTAAAACATCAATTGTTTGACCATTCGTTCTCACAAATATCAAGATTTAAATCCCCCAATTTTTTATCCAGTGTTTTAAAAATCGCATTTCGGATTCGACAAATTTCGTGAAACAGCGTCAAAGAAAAAAAGAAAGAATCATGGTTGGAAACGGACCACCCCGAACGACGAAGCAACGACGATTCCAACGAAGATCCTCCCGAACTATCCTCAAAAACATTTACGCGCTTCTTCTCTACCTGCTGGCTCCTCGCCTGGATCCCGCCATCGTCATCGTCTTAAGCCTCGAAAAGAGGCTTACGCTGATTGACGTGGAAGTTAGCAGAACTGCCGGATCGACGGTTTATACGTATTAAGGGCAAAGGATTTTTCCTTTTTTTTTTCGTCCAAAGCTACCCCTTCCTCCTCGTCCACTCCACGCGATACCGATTGGACAGTGGAGTCGTGCAACAAGACAGTGTGTATCGCAACGGTGACAGTGCTCTAAGCTTGTGCTCTATTCGTGATTCAGAAAGCGATCCCTGCCTCCTCCCCCTGTCTCTCGACAAGAAATCGGGACTAAATCCGATCGATCGTGATCTCTTGGGGGATTCTCGAGCGAGGAATTAGTGATCTTAGGGAGCGAGGAATTAGAGCGTGGAGGGTCATCTTTTGGACGATTGGATTCGAAGAAGTAAGAATTATACGTGATGGTGGAGGAATACTCGTCTGCGAGAACTCTGCTTGTCAAGTTGCTTGATCGAGGGGAGGGGTTTACGTTTGTTGGAATTTTAAATTGATCGGGATTTGTGTCATCGATGTTATTATTCATCGAATTTATTACTTTTTTTCCCCCTGAATTTTCAGAGATGGATTTAATTTTCGAAGAAAAGATAGATAAGATTCTCTCACACGTCAGATGAGTTAAAAGTTAAAAGTTCAATGCTTAAAGAAGGACAGGATTTAATATCGTAGTTGTCAGTTTCCTTTCTTTCTCCTGCAAAATTTTATATTTTTCATTTATCGCACTTTTTTATGGGGGAGGGGTATATTTCTGGTTCAACTGGTTTTATCTCAAAATAATCCTCAGAATACAATCCTTTGTTTTTCTCACTTAGAACACAAATCAAAGGATTCCTTTCCTATTTAATAGTCGACTGAAACTCAAAAAAATAATCTTCGAGATCAAAGTTTCAGAAAAGTTATTTTTCCAAGCATATCTAGCAGAGATATTTTAATTAATCTTGTTGGATATTGGAGGATAGATAATCGAGAACTATCGTGGTTAATTTTCTAGATATAAACGTTTCACCATGTGACCCGATAACTTTCGAGGATCTCATCACGGTGTTGCGAGATCAGAGATAACCAGCGTTTACGCCGGAGAGGATTTCAAGTTCGACTAGACTCTAGAGCTAGAGCAAAGCGAGTGGCTCTCGTGCAAACCCTTCATCTTCTCGTCCCCTTTTAAACCTCTACTCCCATCGAGCCGTCCCGGATTGTAACTGGAGTAACAATGAGACGTCATACCCTCTCGTTTTTATCTCCCGAACTTTGTATCATTGCGGAAAAAGATCTTTAGGGGTGTATGGTCATATTATTTTCATAAGATTTTGATAAGATTTACGTGGAAACAGATTTTCGAAAGATATTCGAAATTATTTATAAATGGAAATAAGTTTTAAATTTTGGAATTAGATATAATTGAATTGTTTTTTTCTTTTTTTTGTTTAAATTAGAAAATAGAGAGACAGAGATGAGAATATGGATAAAGAAAATTTATTTAATCGATAGATTTTGATTGTGTAAATAGATTTGTAGGATCGTATACTTTTATTGGAAATAAATGAAAACAACCCCCAGAAGCATCGGTAGTTCAGTGGTAGAATGCTCGCTTGCCACGCGGGCGCCCCGGGTTCGATTCCCGGCCGATGCAAGGGATAATGGGTTGTTTTTGCATTTTTTAAATCATTTTCTCGTTGTAACAAATATTTCAATATTCAATCTAAGAATTAAAAAAAATATTATATAACTTCATATATTTTATTAAAAAGTATCATTATTATTCTTATCGTTATTATTTTAAGTATTATATTGTTTTCCTTAAATGGATATGCTAAGAAATTTTAACCGCATTTCTCGTATCTCACCATATTTTCCTCGTTAGAAAAATTTCTCTAAGAAATTTATACGCGAGACGTAATACGTAATGATTAAATGAAAATAGAGCGATAAAATATATTTCGACGAGGTAACGTCGAAATGGTGAGCGGCCCATATTATAATAAAAAAATCTCAGAGAGAAGAGAGGGAATGTTAAATTTACGAATGGTTAACAGTAAGGTAGCCACATCTGGCGAAAACCAGAGGAAAATCCCACGTTCGATGCGCTCCTACGGTAATATCGCGGAACATATGCTCGGTCGTGCAGGCATCAATGTTTTATACATTGTATCCGCAATTCTGTATAACTAAAAATTTCACCAAAGACACTCAGCTCGGCCAAAAAATTCTCGCAACCCGAGGAAAGTTCATGGTTCGTAAAAACATTTACGTTTACGTTTTATCGGTCGAAAAGATTTCAAAAGAAAATTCGAGTTTATTTCCTTTTTTTATTTTCGCTTTCTTTAAATAATGAAATTTGATTTTTTAAACGTATACGGCACACTTTTCTAATATATCATATTATTTTCTATTCTAGATAGAAGAATTGAACTACTGGTTAATTAGTGTTCAATTACCTTTTTATTACAAAGAAAAAAATTCATTCTATTTCAGCTAATGGATCCTTGACTTAATATGATATATCATTATGATATATCAATATAATAATAATAATATCACTAATCTTTTGCCACAAAGTCTAATAAATAAATCCACCTATAATAGATGATAAACTTGAATCCTTAAAAGCTATTCGAAAGCTATTCGTTTATCGTTTCCAAAACAAAACACGCGAAACTGGAAAATAAAAATCAATTCCATCACGCGCAACCACGTTGATTTGCACAAAGTATCATTGGCCAAATACGCGGAACAAACGTTTTGAAACCCGGTTCAACAAGAGCGTGGATCACCACTACACGCTCCTATTCAAAAGCCTAAACTTTGGTATTTGCCGAACGGGGGGCAAAACACATGACGCACTTTCCAACCCCGGCCGTTCGTCAATGGAAACGCACGAACGAGGCCGGGTGCAAATATTTGCACGTTTGCACGCGGCGTGGATCAGCGTGGTTGGCGCTTTAGAGCGCGCGTGACGCGAGGAGGGAAGAGGCGGATCGGGCATAAGGCGGCGCGGCGTTCCACCGTGACACGAAGTAATCGGGCATGGAACCGGTTGAACACACGCGACTATATAGGCTTTCCACTCCTCTCTCTCGATTGTTTCTTCGCGCGTCCACCCTCTCGCCACGTGTCATTTACCAAGAGGTTGCTTTCGCGGTTTATTGGTCGCGGAATGAAAACTGACTACTTTTTTTCTTTTTTTACCCTCTCCTCTCTCTCTCTCTCTCTTTCTCGTTTCGTTTCGTTTCGTGACGTTGATGAACGATTACCGTAAAGGAATTTTTTTAAGAATTTTGATTGCTTTTCTCGACTGACGCGTCCGTTCTGTTGTTCATTTTATTTTGTCTTGATTTCATTAATCGTTGGATATTTCGTTAAATGAATGTATTGATTGTAAATATAGATATTTTTTTTTCTTTTTTAATGGGAGAGAAAAGAATATTTTTTATCGTGGAAAATTTATCGAACATATACAAGAAAGTTTCAAATAAGATTTATGAATTCGAATCATTTGTCAATCGCTTTAATCAAACGTTCTCGAAATTCATTAACAAGATACCATTACTATAAATCAATAATCAGATCGAAAGCTACACGCGATTCGAGCGATCGATAAAAGGGATAGGAAAAGCATTGCGCAAATTTCTATTGATAAAAAAGTTCCAAGGTGAATGGTAACACCTAAGCACAGTGGTTCTTAATCTCTTTGTAGATAGATACAATTGCGCCGTAAATTAGAAATTTCAACAGACTAGATAAAATTCCTGTGAGAATTAGATTCAATTTAATTTATTAATTGTTAAATTCAGGTCCAGGTGTGATACATTCCATAAGCAAATAGCCTTTTAAAACGATCAAATTTATAAAAAGCATATATTTTCACATTACGATCGTACAAATTTTTACTCACAATTAAAACTCACCTTAAGAACCACTGTGATCCGTGGTAGTGACTGGAAAAGAACTTTCGTTCCTGCACATACGATTTCCAGATCGTCGATTCTCCGTGAACAATGGATTGTTAATCACGTGTAAAAAAAAAAAAAAAAAAAA
>NW_006263402.1:163339-165170 GCF_000469605.1 Apis dorsata
AGAACGCGATTGATAAGATTCATTCGGAGCAAGAACAGTCTTGGAAGATTAAATCGATCTTATTACCGGCCTCCAACCGATCGATGACCTACATTTCGTATTTCTCTTAAAATGAACACTTGAGCCACTCAAGCCGACTGCTTATCGGAATATAATAAATACTTGTGCGAGAGGTGTTTAAAGAACGGAACGATTCGTATTGAGAGTAGCTTTGAAATAGGCTAATTAAACGAATCATCGATGAATAATTTCCCCTTTGAGCAGTCGAGGAATCGAAGCATTGGATTGGATTGATGATTAATTATAACGTTTTGAGATGAAATTTGGGAAATATTTGAACATTCGTGGAATGCTTTAAAATTCCTGAAATTTATCTTTATCAATTCCGTTTGAATTCTTAGATTTTTCTTTTTGAAGAAGTTTCTATGCGAATTATTAAGTAGATAATAAAAGGTAATGTATAAGGAATGAAAAGATATACAGTTTGAAAGAACGAATAATATTCATTCAGAGGAAACGAAGCGAGAAAATCTGGTTTCTTTTCCCCGTTATCTTAAGTATATGATCGATACAACCTCGTTTCGATAATTAATTAACCGGTAGATAATAATTATACCTGTCAATATATATATATATAAATTGGAGCACATAAATTTTCCAAATTTCAAAAGATTTTCTTTTATCTTTTATCAAAAACATTTCAAAATCACACGAGCTCGTGTTAATTTCTTTAAATCTTTTTAAACGGCTCAACTCGATGCAATAAATGCATAATTAATTAAATTTTTACTTTTATATATATATAGAGAGATGAATCTTAACCGAGATGTTAGCAGAGGACGAACATCGTCCACGAAGAGGAGAAATTCACTTCGGTTTCAGCTGGCACTAATCGCGGGATTATATTTTACACCGGTGTCAGCCCGCGTCGAATGCAAATTTGCATCTTTATCGTGGCGACGTCTGTGCTGATGACAATGTTCGCTGACGAGCAAGAGCAGAGAATTTTTTCCTTCCTCGCGAATCATTGTGCGGTACCATGTGCATCGTTGTAACACCGTTACACAGTCGATGAAACTACATTTGGAAAGTAACTATGGCGAAATCTTGGATGGATCTGTGTTGTAGAGAGAAATTTTATAAATCCTCCTTGCGTGAAACAACATTAATTTCATATGGATGTATTTATTAATAATTCGCTTTCTATTAAAAAATTCCCTTTTTTTTTTTTTTTTAATTATTGTCTGTTCTATACTGCTTACTGAATTGTAACACTCGTGTTATTACATCGATGCAATGCAACGATATTAATTTATGTAACATTTCTGTTCACAGTTCAATGAATCGCACACGACTTCCAATCCAAAATTTCTAATATCAAACAACGTGAAATCGTGAAATAAAAATTAACGAAATTTCATACGTCGCAAACTGGAACATCCCATCCGTATCCCTAGCCAAAGCAACTGATACCCGATTCAATCACAAGAGGTAAAGATGCAAAAAAAAATGCAAATTATATAAGTCGTATCCCCCCGTTTTCGCCATGCGCGATGGAAATCTTATTACGTAATTAATTTCGATGATAATTAAATTTGCATGTAATTACAAAATCCAATTAGCCAGAGGCTACGTCCTGTCGGTATGTATCGGCGTTTGCAAAAGGCAAGGGGAACAAGGAGTGAACCGTGCGCACGCAGATCAAAGGAAACCGAAATGTGTTAGTTTATGAGACCGGTGACCGGGATCCACCCACAAGAGAGGCGCAACAGAGCGCGTTGCTTTGCATACAGGGGGTGGGTTGGTGTGTGTATATATATATATATATATA
>NW_006263402.1:165351-173438 GCF_000469605.1 Apis dorsata
AACAGGCGCATTTCTCGTTGATCCCTCATGACTCGTTGACAGAGAAACACGAGCGCGTTACACGCGCGTGACATGTCGTTTTCATCTATAATATTTCTATATTCTTCCGTTTCGTTCCGTTGTTATTTTCGAGGAGAGAAAGCATAGATGGATGGATAAATGGATGGATGGATGGATGGATGGATGGAGTATTTTTTTACAATTCGAAAGACGTTCCTCCGCTTCTATTGGCCCTATTTTGAAGGGAGACAAGCAACGGCACTTGGCCTGGTATTTTCATGCGCAAGATACGTACTTTACGCCGCTCGAAGCACCACTCGAGACAACCCATGATCCCGAGTGCCCGCCCTTCTTGGGCCTCTCCACACCCGCTTTAAAGCCCCCTGAAAACCTTTAGTCACGGTGGAAATGTTGGAAGAAAGGGTGGAGTTGTTCGTCATATGGGAAAAACTTGAGAATGTAAGTATTCTTACGAGGAAACATTGTTCTTTGGTATCGCATCGCCTCTGAATCGAAATTTTTCTCGAAAAAATGCTTGGGAATTTTCAAACTTAAAAATTCCAATCCACTTGTAATTTTGAAATCAACAGGATTTTGAGAATCTCGAGTCTTGAATCTTCGAGTATTGAAAAATTAAAAAAAAATACACGTTTAATTTCTAAGTATTCCTTCTTTTCTCTTTCTTTTCTCGCGAACAATCAAAAATTCTCTTTAACCTCGGAATTCGAATCTACCTAACACGTCCACGTGTCCACGCATTTCAAAAATCGTCGTTTCCCCATAAACGAATTCCTCGTAAATCCTTTGTCGCTAATTGCAACCAAAGAAAAAAAGAAAAAAACCAGAAGATGAAAAAAAAAAATCAAGGAAGGGTGAAATTGGAAGAAATTCGATGTGTGCAACACATGTCCACGTGTCCACGCATTTCAGAAATCGTCGTTTCCCGAGAAACGAATTCCTCGTAAATCCTTTGTCGCTAATTGCAACCAAAGAAAAAAAGAAAAAAACCAGAAGATGAAAAAAAAAAAAATCAAGGAAGGGTGAAATTGGAAGAAATTCGATGTGTGCAAGCGCTATAATTTTCCAGGGACGAAACGGACGAAGGGGCGCAAAAACAAGCATTCGAGGATCGAACGACGGCGGCGGTTCGAGCGATCGCGGGCTACGTTGAAGGAAGAAGCGGTTGGAAAAAAGGAAGACGACGCGGAAGGCGTCTTTTATCTCGGTCGATTCGTTTTATCGGCGCCGTTCGAGCCGAGCCGGATGATGAGTTTTCCTTTATTTGTTTTCATCTGGTAAGCGAGAGACACGATTTCCCGCTCCGCTCCGTTCACCGGAAATGCTCCTTGGGGACTTGTGCCGGGGACAAGAGCGTTTCTGAAACACGGGGCTAAGCTGAACTCGTTTCGACCGATCACCGGCTATTGAGAAATTTCGTTCCACGCTCTATGCTTTTACGTGCTTTTGTTTGGGCGCGAAACGTTTCGTGATGGAAATGACGATGGGGAAGAGAAATTTGACGTATCTTTGGTTGGAGAAAATCTCGAGAAAAAAGATTATAGGAGGAAGGGAATATTTCATTTGTTTGAAAAATTGTGGAATCGAGAAAGAAAATTTTTATTCGTATATTCGTAAACTGGAATTTTTTAGTTTGACTGGATAGATTTGGGGATGTTTGTTTGAAGTTGAAGAAAAAAAATTATTAAAAGGGATGAATTGTACAGAAGAAATTGTATATACAGAATGAAATAGAGATGTAAAATGATAAATTATTGAAGTAAAGGAAGAAGAGAATAGAAAGGAAATGTATAGATAAAATGACGATACGAACTGAGATAGTAATTTAATTTGAAATAGAAACTAATAGATAAGATTAAACGAAGCGGAAAATATTAAAGTTATGAGTTATCTGTGACACGATTTATGAATCGAGGAAACAAGCTTGAATAATCCATAATGATTTTATATTTAAACGTTTTAAATGATTTTCGTTAATGAATTATTTCACACATAACGAATGTATGAGAGTAGAAGATAAATATTAATTCATTATTAAAATACACGAACGATTTTTATTTCGAAAAGGAAATTCGTTTCTTTTTTATTAAATAGTGATCGGTTAAAAAATGGCGAATCGATAAAGAAAAAGATGATGAAAGAAGAAAAAAGAAAAAAGTCTTTCCTATCTAAAATGTTTCCAACGAGCGATCACGGAAGTATTCTTCTTAAGAAATGAAAATTACTCACGCCAACGAGAGCAGTTTAATTATCCCGTTAATTAAGACTAGCTTAAAAAAGAAAACTTAATTAGTTCAAGAGAATTTCTCGTGAAAGTGGAAACTCTTTTGATCGATTAATCCAACAAACCTGCCCTTGCTTCTACGTACAAGAACCAATCGATTGGAATTCAATGGATACGACAACGAGAAAATATGAATCTCTATTATTAAATATAAAAGTAATAAAAATCTGTCTTCACATATCTCACGTATGCATAAGATATTATAAAATTGGAAAAGAATAAAAATTGAAACGTCGAATATTTGGATAAATTGAAAAATACAAAAATTTATTTTATTGGAGAAAAAAAAAAGAAATTAAAATAAAAATCCTACAATGCAAATTTTCCAATTTTTCTTTTTTTTTTTTTTTCAGAAAACCAATAATATCGATGGAGCTTCTTCTTCACACGTTTCATAAATAAATAAAATATCTTCTTCTTCCGATGTTCTTAAATTTATCCGCAAAGAAATTTATCCAACGACGAAACACGATGCTCGAAGGATAATGCCAAGTTTCTCCTGCACGAATTGCACGCAGATTATGCAACCAGTTATTCCAACCAGTATCATTATTCGTCTACGCATCAAATGGAGGCGAGTTATAAACTTGAAACTTTAAATCCGATTACGTAACAACGTTCCAACAGGGAAGAACAAACCGCTCCAATTATCGCATCATCTCGATATATATATCGAAACCCTGAAGGATCGTTCTTGATATTCTTTTCCAATGCATGCATATGTTCCATCACGCATTACGATTCGTTTCAAATATTTGTCGCATTGTTTTAAACACGGAATATATAATTTCGTACACGTGAAAGTGTTATTTGAAAGTTTATGAAATATGTTAAAATGCGTTGGACGTAATGTTTGAACGTAAACACCGGCGCGTTTAAAATCCATTTACCGTTACCATGCGTCACACGCGTTATAACGACTCGCATCACGCTTGTCACGTACAACTATGGTGTAAATTACAGTGAAATATATTCGTGGCGAAATTAGTTCACAAAAGGCGAAAGCTTTGTAAAACGTCACGGATATAGAACGTTGCAATTAATAATTATAGTTTATTATTATAATAATTTCTATATTGAAGAAAAAAAAAACAAAATATTAATCTGTCAGATAATTTTTTCCTTTAAAAAATTACAAATTTTAAAATTCAAATATATATATATATATCACTTTTAAATTTTTCTTTCTGATGCATTTCGTGAAAAATTTAACGACTAATATCATGCAATCCATAACAAAATCACGAGCGACGTCGAGACTTGACTTTCGATCCTCGATCAAGGGGTGACATTTGGCCTTTTCCCATGCAAATGTGGATCAGCGTCGCGTGAGTAAAGGGAAAGAGAATAATAAAAAAAAAAAAAGGAAAAGAAAAGTGGACTGGCCGTGACATTGCAACGTGAAAGCATCGAACACGGTGGAATATCTCGCGTGCAACGTCTGTAATTTGTTTTCGTTCTTTTCATTCGTGGCCGAGTCTATCAGCGATGCGTAAAATTAGACTCTCAACTCGCTGGAGACCCTCGGCTGTTACCGATTCTAAGATTTCCCACGTGACACACGCGATATGCTTACAACTTATCGCGAAATTTCTTTATTCGAGGCAGGGACGTCTAAATCGAAAATTTCCTACCGTATATCCGTAGGAAGTTGAGGAATCGAAGGAAATGAAAATAATTTTGAAATTCGATTCGATAGTTAATAAATTTTTTTATAGAATTTTATAGAATTTTAAAGAATTCAATTTTTTTTAAATCTTGGATTTCTTTCGGTAATTTTTTCGATTTTCCTTTAAACGAATGAAATTCTTTAAAAAAGTTTCTTTTAATTTTTCTTGATTTTCTTCCTTCTTTTTTTTTTTTAATGTTTTTAAAATGGATCCTCGACTTCGTTCAAAATTTTCCTATCTTTCATTCACTTTTCTTTAATATTTTTTCAATATTTTTTTCGACTTTAAAATCTTCTTCAATCCCCAGCATTTTTTTAAGTCTTCTACAAACTTCTTTAATGTTTCCCAACATCTTTTAATCTTCTTATCTTTCTATAATATGTTTTACCACTTTCCAAATCTTTACAGTTCTCATTTTTAATCCGGCAAACTTAATTTTCTTCATTCGTCTTAAATGTTACTCAATCTTCTTCACTCCTTTCCAAACTTGTTTAATCCCTGTCTATTCCACCTTTTTTTGATCTTATATCTCATATATTTTCAAGAAATCAAAATTTATGAGAATCGAATGAGAAGAGATTATTTTTAAAATATTATATTAAACAAATAATGACGAATGCATCAGCATAGAACGTTCTATTTTATTTTCAAGATTATTCTCTATTTCTAAGAATATTTATTATCGAGATGTTCTTCGAATAAAATGAATAATAATTTTCACGAATTTAAAATCAGTATTTCGCGAAATGAACGTGATCAACTGGACGCCAGTGTGCATCCCTTTAATTAAGGCTCTCGCGTATCAGCCCGTCCATTTGCGTGCAATTTTCTTGCAGATAAGATAAGGGAATGAATTTCGGTGGCCTGAAGAACTTTCTAGGCCGGCGCATCTTGCAATTACAAGCATAAACGCTTTTAATGATCGAATCTCGAGTCACGTTAAAACGTTTCGAATTAGAGCTACTCTTAGACTAGGTGAACGTGTTGTACAATCGAATTTTGATTATTCGAACCAAACTTTTCTCTCGAAAAATCTTTCCAAAGATTTTCCATAATTCCTCCTCCAATCAATTTTCATGATTCGAGTTATCGAAGTTCGATTTTTTTTAGAAGAATTGTATACGAAAACAATAGCGGTTTATGAGAGTGTATTTATTATTCTATTTTAATTCGCAATTATTTAATCAAAACCATTTAATCGAAACACGTTGTTCGTATCATACGTATTGGCATAATTACTTTTCACTGAAATTATAAAGTATATTAATAATATAATACGTTTGAATGTTTCCACGAACAATAAACCGTTGTTTTATTCGTTGTTATTCCATTTTGATTAAATTATTGAGACGTATTAAACGTAGTAACAATCGTATTACTGGAGATTTATATATATTCATTAAAATTGAATAATAAAAAAAATAATAAGAAATCAAATTATTTCTTGGAACACGTATTTCCTTTGTATATTTTTATCAAGTTCATCGTATAAAACAAATTTTACGCGAGAACATAGAGACATATTTATAAAAATTTTTCCTACTTGTTGCCACATTATTCCTTTTTATTTATTCTCACATTAATCTCGTTGCACAAAGCAAATTCTACACAATGGTATATTTAAATTTATATACAAATTTTCCTGTGATTCTACGCGTATAATATTTTATGTTTATTTATTTATTTGTTTATTTATAGTCACGTATATCTTTATATCTCGTACGTCAATCTTCGAAATATATACGTATTTGAAACGTATTATCGAACATTCAGTATCTCTCGTTGATTAGTATATTCCGACAATTTCCTCACGCATAAGCGTCCCGAATCGGTAAACGCGAGTCCAGGATTTTCTTACAACAGGTTCGCCTTAAGGAACGATTCTTCGAGGTATGCAATCACTGATTACTTTGAAATCGTGTATCGTGCGCGTAATTATTATCTCTTCACTCTCACCCTTTCTGTATTAGGCACATGTTAATGTGACGAAAAGTAATAATTGGAATCACTTGAGATTTTTATCTCTTTTAAATACGATTCAAACAAATACTTTTTGATCGTATAATATTCTTCGTGGAAAATTAATTATTTTGCCGCCAGTAGTTATAAAATTTAACGAAACTCTGATAATTTTCTGATCTCGTGAGAAATCTTCGCGTTTTTCTTTTCTTTGAAATTTGGAAAAATGATCTGGCAAGTTTTCATATTATTCCACGTTTGTATATTCGAAATGATTCATTAGATTAATAAAACAAGAATAAACGAGAATACAAGAAACTTTTTTTTTCCATCCTAATTAAAAAAAAACCATGAAGAATATATACATACATATCATAGATATCAATTTTGCAATTTTTCTTCTCAAATAAATCATTCCACTTATTGGAATTCAAAAATCTAATAAAATTCCGAATAAGTGAAAAAGCAGATGTACATTCTTTTTTCTTACCATTCCTCTACTTATCTAATTTTACGAGAAATCATTAATCAATTCGATTCGATCCTTGGAGAAAAAATATATATACATATATATTCCACACTCGCGAACGTGCACGATACGAGCACAACGACAATTCCGAACAAGCTCGACTTCGACGTTATATAGAAGTTCGCGACATTCCACAAACATTCCCCGGACGAGGGAGCACGGATTCAAGCATCCCGGCTCTTTGGTATCCGACAAATGTAACGCCCGGCTAAAAACGTATAGTTTAGCGTTTCTTATTCATCCTCCCTCTCCTCCCTCCCCCTACTTCGCAAGGATTTTCGATCCCTTTTCGCGTGTACAATCGCGGCCAGATTCCAGCGGAGCCAGTTTCGCGAACCGTGGGCCAACCGCGAGATCCGCAGGTACGACGTGTTACACGAGATCGCGCACGAAGGCACGCTGGCCGAATACCACGTGTCATTGTATCACGAGAAATCCACGGTGGATACGTTGGAACGAATTGGAGAGCAATTGCTATTGCAAAGTATTTCAATTTTCTTAATTGGGTGACTGTGGGTATTTTAATTTTATTGGGCGGCCTGATTGAGCGGGGCGGTGCAACGTTTCCGTGATTATCGGGGGGGTGATAATGCGTTGTTCGAGGAATTAATCTGAGCGGAATTGCGAGGCGAATTTTCGTACGTATTGCGGAGCAGTGAATGGTATTGTTCCTAAGAATTATTAACTGCGCGATGAATCATGGAAGAGGGTGTATTAGTTGGTACGTGTAAAGGAACAATTATTCTATTGTAACTCTATTTTTCCCTCTCTTTCTCTTAAATTAGTACGTAATTGAAGTTTGAAAAATTCTTATTATAAATTAATTATTTTGTTGCAGTGTTGATTAATTTTTAAATCCTGCAAACGATCTTCGATATCGAAAGCACATTAATATTTCCTTAAAATTATTACAGTTAAAATTATTACAATCGTTACGAACGTCTCACAAAAATTTCTACGAACTATAAAGAAATTTTTTCATCGCCACGTGTAGGAACAATTATTCTATTGTAACTCTATTTTTCCCTCTCTTTCTCTTAAATTAGTACGTAATTGAAGTTTGAAAAATTCTTATTATAAATTAATTATTTGCAGTGTTGATTAATTTTTAAATCCTGCAAACGATCTTATTTGGAACAGGAAGGAAATATAACTCTTACCAATATCGAAAGCAAATTAATATTTCCTTAGTTAAAATTATTACAATCGTTACGAACGTCTCACAAAAATTTCTACGAACTATAATATAAATAATTTCATCGCCATACTTGAGATATAATTTTTTCTTTTCCTTTCTTTTACATATCTGGCGGATGCCACAAGTCTCTATCACCTTGAAAATTTTTCATAAATTCACGAACATCCGCGGTCTAATAATCGCGCCTCGACCACCGCGCGCGCGCAAACAACCGGCCTAAAAAACCGCTGTGCTCCGCAGCAAACCGCCTTTTACAACCGCCAAACCGCACTCCATTACCTCCCCCATCCCACCCACCGTGTAACCATCCGAAAGAATCCTCTCGTCCGCCAACGCATCCTCCGAAAACATGGTCGGAAAGGGCGATCCGACAAGTCCGTCGACACGGCCCGGCCGCAAAGGGGACGACACAAACATTCGAGGCTTCAA